>NC_092039.1:642120-818380 GCF_003086295.3 Arachis hypogaea
GCAGCGTAAAGAGAGTCGACGGCGACTAGATTGTGAAAAGAGAGCTAAAGATTTTGTATCTTCGTTGATTGTGGATATGTAGATATATAGCAACCAAAGCCATGGACCAACAAATTTTTTGCCATCTCTGCCCATTGATTTTGTATCTTCATTGATTGTGGATATGTGGATATATAACGTGGGGATAACGTGCGTCTCGAACTGCGCCGATGGGAGGCGGCGGCTTGCGATGGGGCTTGCACGGCCTGCGGTGGGGCCTGCACGGCCGGCAGCGGGGGGTCAGCGGTAACGAGGATGCACGGGGCTGTTGCGGTGCGATCTCCCATTGCTATGTCGTGCAAGCAGAACGCAAGAGACTGGACAGCGTTGACTAGTGTTCTGGATGGCGGCAGCTGGTGTTCCTAGCGGTGACGGACCGGAGTGATCGGAAGAGAATGGACAAGAGGAAGGTTCGGCAGAACGGAAATCACATGTGGCGAAAAAAAAGTTACCGTATAGTAACTGCACCATTTGCAAATTCTTATTTTTTTTTTAAATTCAAACAATAAAATTATTTGAAATTAATTAAATTAATTATCATCTTATTTTAATTTCCTTTTTAACACTATTATTGACATTGTCTACTAAATTCATTGTCTCCTTATACATTTTCTTTTACAATTTGAATTTTTACATGATCAAATCCACCTAGTCTCCTCAACCATAGCTTTACATATGGGAATCATAAAATTTTCTGAGTTATTTAGATTTGGATTCTTCTTTTAATTTTATTCCAAATATTTTTTATTTGTGTCAAAATTATCCATTAACTTTTTAAATTTTGTTCTTGATGTTTTAAATGGAATTAACGAAATAATTTTAACACAAATTAAAAATTTTAGAGATAAAATTAAATATTTAAAATATTTTTTAAAAAAATCACAAATATTAAAACATTCTTCTTGTACAAAAATACCTTGTCATATATTCTGGCCAACACTAGGTTAATTTTCCTTTTTATTTTATTTCTTTATTTATTATTGTGGTGTGATATAGCTAGGCATAGCATTATAAAGTGCTGTTTGGCCTCTTTCCAAAAATGTATAAATAGATCCTGATATGCCATTGAACTAAATATATGTAGCCATCATCATTCATCTCCAATATGTCGAATTATCAAATTGCAAGTAGCAATGTGCTGCAAAGCCCTCTTGAACTAGATGATGATCAAATCCTTGAGAATGTATACAAAACCCATTTCCATTGTGTTGAAAAATGTGACGTTCAATGTCTTCACAGTGTTGCTTCAAATGTTATACACCACTCTATTGCAATTACTGATTGCCTCATCAACAAGGTAATTTACTTCACTTTATTTCCTTCTTTATCATATCATGTATAAATCAAGGTGAAAATTCAAGTACACTCCACTTCACGTGAAATTGATGCCTTGGTGGTTGAGAACAGTTAGATAATTTGACTGATTTGACTAAATTTTTATCTAACAACTTGCAGTCATCAACTTCCCGTGAAATCAACTGCACCTGAGTTTCCACCATAAATCAAACATATATATTAACAACTTGTTTTACTTTTCTTTTAATTTTTTTCTAGTTTAGATTGAGTTCATGTCACGATATCTAATTCTTGTCTAAATGTCATGTATATTTAATAAAAGGTGGAAATTCACATGCACTCGTCTTCTTCATGTGAAGTTGATAACTAAGAGCCGTTAGATGATTTGACAAGTTTAATTAAATTGTTATTTAATGACTCTTAATTATCAACTTCATATAAAGATAACTGTATGTGAGTTTTCATTTTAATAAAATATAAATTTCTGACAAATTAGTAAAGCATTTTTTATTTTACGTGATAATATCAATTATTGTTTATTAATTAATCTTAAATCATTTTCTTTATATATTAAAAATTTGTAAGTTGTTATAACATTTAAATTTCTTTGGTTTATCATCAAGATCGAATGATTGATGAAATATTTAACATTTTAAATTTCTTGAATTTTATATAAATAATTATTGACAAAAAATTGATGGGTACATAAAGTAGTATAAAGTGTAAAATAGGTTAATCAAATTAATTTAGAACTATTTTTTGTTCTTTATATGTGAAAAAAATACTAACTATGCAACGTGTATACTAAAATCAGTCACCAAAGTTAGTCACATTATTAAATATATATTAGAATATAAATACACATTGAAAATAAATTAAACTACACATGTATTTATACACAAATACATTGGTAACTAATTTTAGTGGTTGATTTTGGTATACGAATAGTATTTTTGAAAAAATATATAATCTATCTAAAGTTAAAGTAAAAGTTTTATCTCGCTGCAAAAAAAAAATATTTTACATGGCTGAAATATTAATAATAGTAGTAGTAAATAGTAAATTAATGTTCCGAACATGAGAATGTTAAGTTTAAAGATAGATAGATAGATACATTTTTCTATATGTATATATATAAAGAAAATTAAGATAGTGTAATTTTGATCAATTAAACTTATTCCTTTAAGTTATATTCCAACGTATTCTTTAACCACTAAATTATAATTCCTTTTTATATTTATTACATTAACAAAAATGTGGCTTATTTGACAGGATTTGAATCTTCTAAAGTTTGAATTTTATTTTAGAGAGTAAAGTATAATTTTCTATCCTTAAATGATTTCTCTTTCATATTTATTTTTGATTCCACCTATAAAATAAATGATAAGATGTCACACTTTACTCTCTAAAATAAAATTCAAACTTTAGAGAATACAAATCAATCCTATTGAACATAGTGTGTCCGGCAAAGTGTTAGTTTAAAGAATAAATTAAAGACACTACACTAACTACTCCCCTAATTAACTCTAAAACAATTTAATATAAAAAAATAACTATTTTACTTTTAATTATTTATTCTTTTAATTATTTATTCTGTATATTAATAATCCAAACCAATTCCCAGCTACCATTTTAACTTATAAAATCAACAAAATTTACAATATTTTTATTTTGTTAACAGGGTAGTCAGCAGAGTGATCAATTCCATGAAGGATCGAGCTTCGGTTGTGTTCAACAACTCACGGCTAAACTAAAACGGATTGCTTGCCAGGTGATTTTTTGTTTCACAGTTAGGAGTGAGATCCGAACCGAAAACGAAAAGACTATACTATTTGAGTTATAGGTGATTGTTAAACATTTTGTGTGGATATATATAAGTAACTAAAAGTTATATGTAATTCATTACAAATCAGTTGTTTTATTGTTAAACAAAAAATTAATGCTTGGAATGAATTTCTCAAGAGTTTTTAACAATACAATCATAAATAAAGTTTTTCAGATTAGTAGTTTTTAACAATATTATCATAAACAAAAAATTAGTGGTTTTTGAGACGAATTGGTCAATTCAATCCGATTTTAACAATATTATTATAAATAAAATTTTTCTAATTCGAAAGAGATCAATGTAAATAAAAAAACAGTCAAATAATTAATATTTTATTATTAACAAGTGTATCAATTAAGATCAATCTAATTAATATTTATTGGATTATATCAGATAATCAATAACTTTTTTGAACAACATGAACAACAAATCTTAAATTTGATTATTATTAGATGTTAATTATTCATACCACTAATTAAATTTAGAATTAATTTATCTTTTTAACTTTATTGTTCACAATATTCAACAATACTATTATCTATCTATACTTTTTCATATTTAAATATCCTAATATTATTCTTTAATATCCCCTCTCAAACGAACTCAATTTATATTGCAATTTGAGTTTATAACTTATTAAATGAAAACCGTCAAATAAAAAAATTAGGAAAATTTGGGTGCAGACAAAATTCTTAAAATTTAACATACAGACTGAATTGTAAACACAAAAATTCAAAATAAATAAGTTATTTTGAGAATATAATACAAATTACTATCTATTTTTCTCTCTTGACTATTTATTTGAATTGAAGAACAAAATACCTTTGATCTCTACAACTTAAAAATTTTTAATAGAATCTTAGCTATTGAAATAATTAGTTTAACCAACCTCTAATACATCAACTGATCAACAGGTCACCCTTTATAAAGACCGCATAAATTAATTATTTAAATAGTCAGATATTAATTAAAAAAATTTAATTATAGAAAAATATTTTGTTTTTGGAACAAATATTGCAGATGTTATGCACAGGACGTGGCGATAAGTATGCGCATCACACAACAATGTTGATACTGGAACAGTTGAAGGCATATTCTTGGGATGCAAAAGCACTCATAGTTCAAGCAGCATTTGCCTTGGAGTTTGGAAAACTATCTCATATTCCACAAAGTCAAAGTCAAAGTCAAAGTCAAGGTGAAGTAGTTGACCAACTCCTGGAAGTTGAAAAGTCATTGGCGGAGTTGAACGGGCTTCCAAGCCTCCGGCAGAAGTCAGAAGAGCTTGTAATTTTGAATGGTTTGGTGAAGAAGGTAATGCAAATGATTGGATGCATCAGAGAGTGGAAGGAGCTGATAAGTAAAGAATATGAGATAAAAGAAGTTCCAATCTTGTCTCAAACCTTGCATCAGATCCCTGTCATTGTTTATTGGACCATCTTCACCTTTGTCACTTGTACTGCTCAAATTAATTACTTCACTACCACTCATCATACCAAGTAAGCTTTATATTTATTAATTTTAACAATAATTAATATAGAGTCATTCAGATAAAGACGTTTAAAACGTCTTTTTTTAAAGATATTTTTTAATAATTAAAATTCAATATGTATAATTGATTAAATCGTATTATTTTTTATCAAAATTAGATCAGATAAATTGATTTGGCCAAAAAATCAGTGAACTATTTCTTGAACCGATCTAAATTAATATTTTTTATAAAAATAACTATAATATCTCTATTATAAAATACTCCTAACCCTTCTCTTTTCTCTTTGTCGTCATAAAGTTAGAATTTAGGGTTCTCAAAATTTAAAATATATATAATAAAAATATTTTAATTATTTTCTATAATAACGTTATTGTAGTCATTTTTATAAAAAAATATTAATTTAGACTAGTTCAATATTTGATTTACTAATTTTTCGACCAAATCAATTTATCTGATCTAATTTTGACAAAAATAACATAATTTAATCGATTATATGTATTAAATGTTAATGTATTAAATTTTAATTACTAAAAAAAGATGTTTTAAGCGTCTTTATCTGAGTGGCTCCCTAATTAATAAAGTAAAAATTCACGTGCAGTTATCTTTATGTAAAGTTGATATTTAAGAATCATTAGATGATTTTACACGTTTGATTAAATCATCATCTAACAATTCTCAACTATTAACTTCGCATAAAAATAACTGTGTATAAATTTTCACTAATTAATAAATACTAAATAAGACAAATTTAGACTATTTTAGCTTAATTTTTGTAATCTTTCAAATATTATTATATTACTTATTACTTAACCATTTCATTATTCCTTTTTCTATACTCATCCATTCTTTTAAAACACAATGGTAGCGATACTGAAAATGATGTTTAAACTGTAATTATATTCATTTATTTTTATCTATTTCATCTTTTAAGTTCTTAATTTTAAGTTAACATTTTTAATAAATACTAATTTTAATATGTATAATTAATATTATCCAAAATATATTGAATACGTTTTATCCTTTTAGAATATTAAATAATGCATTTGAATATGAATTTTTCGTTTTAAAAACTAGAAGAATATATTTATTCTTCCATGTGTACATTTGCTTAATTAAGTTTTAAGTAAGAAAATTTCTTTTTAATTTTTACTACTGTAGGTAAGATATTTATACTTAGTTTGATAGAATTCTTTGAAAAAATGCTTCACTTTTTTTTTATTTAATAAATAAAAAGAATTATGTGCTTATTTGCAGTTTTTAAAAGTTATTAATATTCTCAAAAGTACCTAAATAGGTGCTAATAAAAAAGTATTTTAAAATTTAGTTTATACTTATTAAAATTAAAATAATCTAATATAATTTCATAAAACCTCGTAAGTTAATAAATATTTAAATTTATCATTATATTTATATTTATTATAATTGATTTAAATTTTAAAAATTATTTTATCAAAAATAATTATTGTTACTTATACTTTTTAAAAATTATTTTTAATTTTATTTACTAAATATAAGTGTTACAACTAGAAATTTATTTTTTTAAAATCAATTTTAATGTTATTTTCGAAAGGTTAAAAGTTAAAACAAGTCATGAATGCATTTAATTTTTAAAACAATTAATATATTATTACTCTATATTGTAAAACACGTATCCAAAATATTTAACCTTCAGGTTTCCTTCTTTACAAAAGCAACCCTCTAATTTTTATATTTTTCCATATAAAGAGTACAATTTAATTACTAAAATTGTTTCCATCCAGCAGGGATAACAGATATGAATTGCCCAAGCATTTTGATCATAGGCTTGATGGTATTCTTAAAAGTTTTCAGGGCAACCTAGAAGACTGCAAGAAGCAAATAGGTTAGTTATGATTGTTAATGCACACAATTTTTTAAATATTTGGTAACAAAAAGAATTAGCCAAAAATAATATGAACTTACGTTATTTAGTATTTATTAATTATTGTTAAAATTAATAAATATTAAATACGATAAATTTAAATTTTTTTTTCTAATATTATTATCTATTATATTAGATTAAAGTGAAAACTTATGTGTAGTCGACTTCACGTGAAGTTAATAGTTGAGAGCCGTGAGATGAAAATTTAGTCAAATCAGTCAAATCATCTAATGATTCTCGGTTACCAACTTTACGTGAAGTCGGCTGCACCTAAATTTTCACCTTAGTCCAAACTAACTAGCAATTGATGTCAATTTCTAATAAAACATTTTGTGTGAACCCTAATACAGAAGCAATAGAAGATTACACGAAGCGTAAGAATATCATTTATGGTGGTAATAAAGATATTGTGAGGGTTTTGAGAGCTCTTATCATCTCCACTCATCAGTACTCGGATTCAAGGCAAATAGTTTATTGTGGCCTCAATGGACAACCGGTAACAAAATAAAACTTATCAATGACTCTGTATTACTATTTTACTCTTTGAGATTACTCTTGAGATTCATCAAATTTTTAATTAAGTTGTTATAATTTAAAATTCGTAATTTGATCTCTATATTAGATAAAAAATAAAAGGTGAAAATTCAGGTGAAGTCCACTTTACATGAAATTAATATTTAAGAGCTGTTAGATGAAAATTTAGTCAAATCATTCAAATCATCTAACGACTCTCAGATATCAACTTCAAGTAAAGTCGACTGCACCTGAGTTTCTACCTAAAAAAATAGATTCTTTCTAACTAATATTTTGGTTAAAAAATATTTTTTGTTTGCAATATTTATTTATGTGTTGAAGTAGGATGAATTACGAAATACTTTAAACGTAAATATTTTAGTATTATTTTGTTTTATTTTTTAAAAATAACAACTAATAAGAATTTAATTAAAATTTTTTATTTAATATAAAAATTTAATTAAAAATTAAAAAATCAATCATGCTAGATATGTTATCAAATCAGTTATTTATATAAAATAGGGTAAAGTATACTTTTTGTCCCTGAAGTTTGTTAAAAGTTTCAAAAATATCTCTAAATTTTGATTTGTTTTAATTTTGTCCAAGTTTCGATTTGCATCAATTTTACCCTTATTACTAATTTTTGATAATTAATATTTTTCTTTCCAAATATACCCCTCTCTTATTATACCTATCATCATCATCATCACAACCCTCTGTCTCTCTTTCTTTCTCTCCATCTCCATCACCACCATCTCCGTTGAGCCCCAATCATGATCACCACTTTTTTTTTTGTTCTTTGCACAAACCCAGCAATAACAAAGCTATCGTTCTTCCTTCTTTTCTCTGTTAGCAAATCCAGCCTCATTAATTATTAGTACTAGTTGGGTTAATACCTTTTTTTTGTTTTCAGATTTCACACAAAGCAAAGCAAAATCCTTTTACTGCCACACCAACCTGAGACCCTGACCCCAACAACAAAGTTTCTTCCTTTTAATATTACTCGTACTATACCTCATTGGAAAATTAATAACACAAAAATTAAATGATAAAGAACCAAACATGATCCATTTCAATACACTTCTTCTCATTTCTCAAAATATCAACATCCAAAACAAATAAATTTATCATCATGACCATGATCATACTCCAACCCCCTCCCCTCTCCGAAAAAAATTAAAAAAAAAGAGAGAAAATAAGAAGAAGATGAGAGAAAAGACCACATCTTTAAACACCTGCATAATCAAAAAGTATGGTTTTTTTTTTAAAAAAACTTCATTGTTGGGCAAAAATGCATACTTTTTGAAATTTCAATGAACATATTGAGAATGAAAAGTGGTAAGAGCATTGCTAGAGGGATCCTGCAAGAAAAGCTCCTCCAAAAACCGGTTCCATAGAACCTATCCCATATCTCATTCTCTGTTTGCTAACAGAGAAGGAGGAAGAACGATGGTTTCGTTGTGTCTGGGTTTGTGCGAAAAAGAAGAAAAAGGGTGGTGGTCATCGAAGATTGGGCCTCAACGGAGATGGTGGTGATGGAGATGGAGAGAAAGAAAGAGAGACAGAGGGTTGTGATGATGATGGGACTGGAGAGGACGGTGAAGATGAAAAGAGAGAAAGAAAGAGGGACAGAGGGTTGCGATGATGATGATGATAGGTATAATAAGGGAGGGGTATATTTGAAAAGAAAAATATTAATTATCAAAAAATTTGTAATAAGAATAAAATTGATGCAAATCGAAAACTTGAGGGACAAAATTGAAACAAATCAAAACTTAGGAATATTTTTGAAATTTTTAGCAAATTTTAGAGACAAAAAGTATACTTTACTCTATAAAATATATGTTGTAATATAAAATAGATATTAAAAATGAATTAAATTAACGTATATTTATACAAAAATAAATAGTGACTAATTTAATAGTTGATTTTTTATATATACCTAATATTTATTTTAAAAATTTGATAAAATTATATAAGCTAACAAAGTAATAAAATCACTTATTTTACTACCACCCTATCCCTTATTATTATATTTCTATGTTGTTCAGCTTTTCGAATATTTATGAGTGGTGGTGTTTTTTATAGGAATACCCGTACCAATTCTCAAATTTCAGTCGGATAATTTAGTCGCAAAACAAATTTTAATTATTAAATTAATCATAAATTTTTTATTTCATTAAACAAATATATATATATATATATATATATATATATATATATATATATTACTCTTATTTTTCTTTAGGTATGTTTCCTTATTTATTGTCACCTCACACTAACCAACCAGTATCAGAAAATTGTTCATTAATCTATTAATTAACAAGAATCTTAATTGGCATATATGTAATTTGCATAGTAGTTAGAATTTTGATTTAACTTTTAAAAATCTTTTGATATTATAATTTTAAATGAGTCAATCAATTTTATAATATTTGTACAAAATCTGAGGATTTGACGATTTAAATCTTGTTAACTATGAAGTACAGACACTTTGTTTAGTTGTCGTGTCCGCGTGTCGGACGTATTTCGGACACGATACTAGTCCGACACGCGTATCTACTGCTGTGTCCAATCGTACCTTAATAAAAAATATAAATTTTTTTTCCAAACACGCTTGGACACTCCTAAATACCATCACGTGTCAACGTGTTTAATCTTATTCTTAGCATTTATTCTTAAAATAAATTTAGATATAGTATATATTATTATTTATTAAAATAAAAAACATTTTAAATAATTAAAAATTTTCATTTATATTTTAATGTCAATAGAATATCAAAATATCATTACAATTTATCTAAAAAATACTTTATATTCTATATGTATGTGTGTCACATGCCTTATAAGATTTTAAAATTCGCGTGCGTATCCGTGTCGTGTTGTATCCAATGTCAGTATCCGTGCATCATAGCTTGTTAATATTTTACATCTTACACGTACTTAATTTACTTTTTTGATTTCATCATAAATTTCGATTTTTTTTCTACCTTGGACTGATCTGAGATTAATTACTATTATGGCATAGGTGAAAATTGAGGATCTGAAGAAGAAGCATGTGTTGTTGTTCATCTCGGGCCTGGAGAACATTCAAGATGAAATTAAGCTCTTAAAGGGAATATATGAAAAGCTGAAAGAGGAACCAAGAGAAGTAGAGGGGTATAAGAAAGAGGATTTCAAGATTCTTTGGATCCCCATTGTGGATGAATGGAATGAAAGAAACAAGAAGGATTTGGAGAAGATGTTGGAGGACACTAAGATTGGATGGTATGTGGTTAAAGATTTCAATTTCAAAACAGGGATCCGTCTTATCAGAGAGGTGTTCAAATATAAAGACAAATCAATTATCCCACTCTTAAGTCCTCAAGGTCAGGTGGAAAATGATGATACCAAACTTCTTCTTTCTGTTTGGGGGATTGATGGCTTCCCCTTCAAGGCTTCTGATTACACTCGTCTCACTCAACAATGGAACTGGTTTTGGAATGAAATCACAAAACTCAATCCAAGGATGAAAGACTTTGTAAGTTCATTCTATGCATATGGGCCTTATATAAAAGAGGATAATAATCAAATTTGTCCTAAAAGATCATTTATTCTTCAAGTTAGTATTCAAATAATTTTTTTTGTCATATTAATCTTTAAAAGATAAAATATAAGTCAAATTGATTCTTCTGTTAGTTAAATGATACATGGTAAGTTAATGCCACGTGACACTTAACGTGACATGTCATCATCTAACTAACAAAATGATCAATTTGACTTACGTTTTATCTTTTAAGAGTTAATATAACTAAAAAAATCATTTGAGAACTAATTTAAAAATTGAGTGATCTTTCAGGGACGAATTTGACTATTAACCCTATATGAAAGTAAAAATAACAAATATAAGCGTATAAATATTAATGTTAATAATAAGGTAAAAACTCAGATGCAGTCGACTTCACGTGAAGTTGATAGTTGAGACTCAAATTATCTAACGACTCTCAGTTATTAACTTCATGTGAAGTCAACTGCACCTGAGTTTCCACCTAATAATAATTTACAAAATTACTCTTAACATTAATAGTTTAGTAGGTATTAGTAATATTATTGAGGTTGAGTTGAGTGTGATATAACTAGAGAATAAAAAAAATCGGCAATACTTGGAAAACAAAAAAAAAAAAGGTAAAATTTGTCTTATTTAATATTTATTAATTATTACAATAATGAATGAATGATAAATAAAACAAGTTCTACGATGTTGGTGTACGCATAACAAAGTTGTATTTAATAATAGGGAGTAATGAGTTTATTTGGTACTTTAATACATTGGATATAATTAGTGAGAAACAAAAAATTTCAGATTGAAGACGATTATTACATATTCATCTTTGGAGGGACGTCCAGCAAATGGATCGAAGAGTTTGAAACAGCTTTGAACACTTTGAAAAGGCAGATAGAAACCACTGTCCCAATCGAATTATATCGACTAGGGAGGGATGATTCCAGGGCGGTTCCACGCTTCTGGATCGCCATAGACAGCTTGCTAGCCAACAGGAAACACACGAAGGGTGGCGGCGGCGAGGGCGTTATGGACTTTTCAACAAGAGAGATGAAGAGGTTGTTGTTTCTTAAACAAGACCCAAAAGGGTGGGTCATACTTAGCAAAGGGTCAAATGTGAAGCTTCTTGGTCAAGGCGAGGTCATGTATCGCACGGTCAAAGAATTCGAGAAGTGGCCAAGGAAGTTGGATGACCAAGAAGTAAGCTTTGATGTTGCATTCAAAGAATACTATGAGAGGATCAAGCTTAAAGATGGTCCTCCCAAATGTGAGCATAGCGAAATTACATACCCCTCTGATATCCTTGCACGCATTCCATGCCCAAATGTTGATTGTGGCCGTTCAATGGAGGTCACATCTGTTAATTACAAGTGCTGCCATGGTCTTGAACAACCTAATGTTCCTCCTAGGAGTAATTTATGTTGAGTCAATTGTGCATGCCATGCATGCATGCATGCTCGAGTTATATTTACTCTAATTAATGTGTTGTTATATTCGTAGTTGTTAATGTTTACAAATGCATGTCTATGGTGTGTGGTCATTTATTTACCTAAGACTGGGCAAGGCTAGCTAGTAAATAATGGCCTTCATGCAATTTAATTTGCCTTATTAATGTTATACAATAATTTGTTTGAATAAACTGATAATTTTGTTGGTATATGGCTGCTTACATTACCTCCTCCACCAGCAATATTTCTCTTAGAATAAAATCACAAATAAACCACTGAAAATGACAAATAAAACGCTTTTAAATTAACCCCTATTATTAGAATTAAAAACCATAATTTAGCATTAAAAAACGTAATTTAAACTATCTTGTCCATATTTGCTATTTTAAAAAAACTTATTGATGCTTTTTTTCTTTTAAAGACTAATATGTTCAAAATATAAACCATCAGAATTTAGGATATAGATCTTCTAAATTTTGAATTTCACTTTAGAGAATAAAATATAATCTCTCTCATTTATTTGAGAAAAAAACTATTTAAAAATAGAAGTTCACACTTTACCCTCTAAAATACAAACTCTAAAGTACAAATTCAAAATTTAGAAAATCTAAATCCCAGAATTTATGTCACTTCACTCTTTCTCTTATAAGCAAAACAATGCTATTGCGAAAATGAACATTTTATATATATTCCTTTGTCATAAACATCAGCACCGTGTTTCCCCATCTTTCATTGAAGAATATTCCGAAGATATTTTCAATAACCTCCAATAACACCGCTGGATAATCTAATATAATCAGATCCTAAACCAAACATAACTACAAAAGCATCTCAATACATTGCCACTTGAAAGCCAGTGCTAAACACATGCCATATATCACATAAAACAAAACAGTCTAAAACATAGACGATAAGTCTTACGCTAACATGGCTAAGTCTACCAGTATCCAGAGTTAGATAGATAGTTAGATAGATAGCTAGCTAGATCTGAGCATGGTTTTTATGTACAAGCATTGCTTTCTCTCATAAGCAACTGAGACACCTCAGCAGAAGAACATTGAGTCGGAAACACCGTCCTGCAATTTCGGCAACTGGGGGACAGGGACAGCTCCAGCAGCACTCAGTCCACCATGACTTGACGATGTCTCAGATTTGTCTTCAAATTTGAGGAAGTGCCCCACCTGGGTTGCAGCCAAGTGTGCGTAGCATATTGGAGCAACTGCGTAGGAGAAAAAATAGTACAAGTGTGTCAATCACAATTAAATCAGATATCAGATACAATACATGAATCTATCTAAATAGCCGGATGTGAAGCAAGAATTTACCAACAGAAATGGAAGTGGTGCTCCTCTGATACCTGTCATAAACAACAAACATCTAATGATAGGTTCCTTAAGACGCATGTGCATAATTCCAAATCAATACAGGTCAAAAAGTTCCACTTACACATATGACAGAGAATGTACAAGCTCCTGTAGCTCATCAGCACTAAAACCAACCTCATCATGAAGAACATGGTAGTGTGTAGGCCTGCTAGTGCCCTGAGGAGGAAATTTTTGAAGGAATACAGAGAATATTACTAAAAGATAGACACCACGATAGTCACAGTAGTGATCGTTCACACACACACACATCTAGACCCCCGAACAGTTCGTTTCGGGGCAAAAATCAACTCAATGAAGACACACCTAACACGTCGAACCACACAACTACACAAGCCACAAGCATGTAAATTAATCTTTATACTTAAAAAGGAGGGAAACAGAATATTGGATACTTACTATCATTCCAGCATGTGCACATAGGTAGAAATCATAGTTTCTTGGATGACAAATTTTGTTGTCAACAACAGTTCCTGTAAAGCAACAGGTTTAGTAAAAAGCCAATTAGCCAACAATCTTTGGATAATCTGAACTGATATTTACCAGGTGGGACATTGTCAGGAGAACCAGACTGGAAGAATCTTGTGTGGTGGTTCTTCTGAGCAACTATAACCACAAACTTGGGCTCCCACTTTTCATCAAGGAATTTACATGCCTACAAAGTTAAAAGTCAACGTTAGCCCCTTTTACGACCAAAAATGTTTCCCAAATAGCAGAGTCAAAAGCTTATGAACCTCAATGATTTGATCAAGCTCTTTGTTCAAAACTTGATTGAACTGTGATTCACTAACACCATCCCTATATTCAGCATAATAAAGATACTACGTTTAGTTTCATCAGAAAAGAATCGCATAGTAATAAATCAGTATAACAAACAAGCATTGAACACCAAAAGCATTTTGTAGCTATTGGAAAAAATACAACATGCAATGATCGCCATGTATCAACATCAAAACAAATATGCAGTAGGTTTGGAGCAGTTAAAAACATAAATGGCAAATGGGACACAGGAATTACACAACCCTAGCATAGCAATAGTGACAAATCCCATTAACAAACACAATTTATTGGCAATACCTCAAATGTTTTCAGCTCTAACTTCGGAGTTACAAGAAAAGATTACCTGAAAATAATTATATTGTCTGGCTTTCGCTTCGCAGAAGTAACATAGAAATCAAGTAGAAGTTCCCTGCAGTTGATGAAACCGATCAAGCTAGGTACTTATTTCAATTGACCATATACATATAGTGTGAAGATTAATACAACATTAAACAGACTGCTCAAAAGCCACCGCTCTTACAAGGCAGAAAGAAATACTACAAGACATCATGGTATACAATCATGTGCCATCTAACACAGAAGCATAGTTTAATTATTTAACTACATGTAGATAGAACCTTATAATTCCATCATCATCTTTGTCAGATACTTTCTTGAACAGGTTATCTATCATTTCAACCTTTGCGGACTGGGTACGAACACAGGCCCTATACTTCGATATAAGAGGCCATTGTCTAGAGCTGACCACCTGCATACTCTCAGAAAACAGCAACATTTCATCAAGAAAAAAAAAAAAAGAAAAAGGGTAGAATTAGATCAACCTGGCACCAATATATGCATTGATATAAAAATTATAGGGTAAAGTATATTTTGTCCTTAAGGTTTGCTAAAAGCTTCAAAAATACCCCGAAGTTTTATTTTGTTTCAATTTTGTCCTAGAAGTTTCCAATTTGCATCAAATATATCTCTATCGGCTAATTTTTCAAAAAATATAGGACTAATTCAGCAACAATTTCACAAGAACAACTTTCAACACAAGCAAATCAGACATAGTTATCATGCATTTGTTGGATTGGTCCTAAACTTTTGGAAAATTTAACTGTCGGATATATTTGATGCAAATCGAAAACTTCCGAAACAAAATTGAAATAATAAAACCTAGTATTTTTGAAACTTTTGACAAACTTTAGAGACAAAAAATATACTTTACCCAAAATTATATTATATTCATTGAAAACATGACAATTATGATTTACCGCTGCAATTGAAGGAATATCAGATTGCCCTGGTGAGCCATGCGAAACATCCATGCCCAGGATAAGTGTGGGTGCTTTTGAAACGACTGGAAGAGCTGGAGAGTGTTCAACGCCTAATAATGTATTCAATCCACCAAGCTGCAGATCAAAAGAATAATTCAATTGAAAAGGAAGAAATAAAACAGAAGCCTGATGACTAGGCAACATAAAACAATGACAACCACCTTTGCTCCATTAGATGGGGAAAGGATGCAAAGTCATTCATTTATTCCCATGTTATTATCACTCAAGAGCAGGTGAGAAACAAGATATTAAAAGCTGGGTCATAGCCAAAATAATAAAATGTACAAAGCTGTTGCCCAATAGTACTAGAATACCATGCCCAACATACCTTGGCATTTATCTTCATCAAAACGTTAGTCAGAAACTGGTCATTGACCCTTAAAGGACACATGCACTGGCTAGCAATTCCATACTCGGTAAGATTTTTCTTTTTCCATGGACCTTCAATGTTAGAATAAATCTTCGTTCTCAATTGTTTACACAAGATAAATGAAATCCACTTATTAATGACTAACCATAAATTTCACAGTTTTTCCTCTCGGGAATTAGACATAGAAGGAACTGAGGAACTCCAGGAAGTTTAGACTGCATGCTTTCAAACATCTTCTCCACTCTAACCATTGGTGGGGAACGCCTAAACTGGTGACTCTCTTCAATCACATCAAATGGATCTTCCATTGACTGCAAAAACAAAAGCAGGAAAGAACATTTCAGTCAGTAGATCTTTCATACTTCTCAGCTGATACAAGGAGATGGAACTTACAATTCCTTTCGTTCCTGCAACTCTAATCATATCCCTCACAAGAGCTCTTACATCACATCGTGCAGAAAAGTTAACTACAGCCCACCGTTCTATCTTTATTGGCTGCACAAAACTCTGGAAAAGCATTTTTAAGTTATTAGAACCTCATACAGTACTGAGAATCTGGACCAGATGAAAATTTCAATGGAAATTGAACTAAACCGAATACCTTATTACTAAAATTCCATCGCCCATTCCTTGGATTTAAGTCCTCACCATTGCCAAGCTTCAACTATTGGAAAACATTCAATAATCAATATCAAACTATGAAAGTTAAAAACATAAGGTTACTGATGATTGACAATATAGGAGCCATGAGTCTCCATACCATAATTAATTTTGCTTACAATATTGCTCAACCAATTTGTTTTATAATCTTAAACAACCAGAATCAACACAAAATAGCAAACAAAGAGAACAAAGTCATTTATATAGCATTTACATCCTTCAAAGAATTACTACCAGCAAGAACTTAACATCATTTTCTTAGATAGGTAAAAAAAAAGGAAACAAAAAATAATACCAACACGCCACAAACAGCAAAGGGAACTTCAAAATAATTTATAATTCATCAGAGGCAGCCTAGCATTTAGATATGACAGTAGCAAAAAGAGAATTTTTCCATATAAATCCATATTCCAAACAAAGGATTTTTTAAAAAGGACTTTCATTTAGTTTCATGTGGGAGTCAAGAAAAAACAAGTTACTAGAGCATTTGCTAAATGAGAAAAATCATTTCTCGAACAAGTGACCTGCCAAGTCATAATTAAGAAAACCTCAGGTCACCAAGTTCAAATAAAACAAGGCAACACACAATAAACAAGTTTCAAGAGCACAGTGACAAAGAGAAATATTAAATACCCTTGGTGAAGGCAGAACCCGACCATCCACTTGAGTAAAGCCAGTGCTTATAGAAATTCCACAATTTTGAAGCATAGGTTCAGAACCATAGTTGCTGGTTTTTAGTGCCTAACAAAACAATATTTAATAAGCTTCCTTAACCAAGCCATAAGCAGTGTAACCACATCACTTAAAATTTAGAATAACAACGTACATCAGATAAAACCCTCATCCTCTCTGGTGGCTTCTGCCTGGACTTCTCTACCAATGAAGCCCTTTGAAGCGTGGACAGCGCTTTTGTATAACGTTGCAAGGAAACCAATTCACAAAGCTAAAACAACAGGAGAAGTAAATAACCTAGGTTTTAGTTAAGATCCAGAATGCTAAAATTGCAGCATGCAAAACCTGCAAAAATAAACACATTGATTCACCTCAATGGGGAAGTATGTCGGTCGTTTAGGCTTGCCAACATTGATACAAGGAAGCTCAGCAGAGTATCGAAGATCTATCCTACGAGCATTGACAAAATAATCATAAACAGTCACTTCTTCAGTACCATCATCACCATCCCTTCCACCTTTCTTAAGAGAAAACCTGCAAAATCCAAGCCATCACTGAAAACCTATACTCATCAAATAACAATTCTACTATCATAATGCACCATATATTCAAGTTTTATAATTTGACATCAAAGCCAAATGCATTTAGAGAAAATAAAGGGAGGAATAAAGAAAGAAATAGAGAGAGAGAGAGAGAAGGTACGTCTGATCTCGGCATGGGAGTTCACTGAGACCTGTAATTTTGTACTCTTGATTGGATGGGCTTACTTTAATCCTCAGATTTTTTAGGGTCCTTTTGGCCTGTTTAGAGTAAAAAGAGTAACAGACAGGCCTTTGTGTAAAATAATCAAACAAAAGAGTAATAAATTAAGTTTTCAACAGCATTGTTACCTTTGCCCAGTCAAGCTGAAATGGATCCCGCACATTTTGATTGGCAATTAGGAAGTCCACAACAGGTCCAGGCTGGATTGTCATAGTAGTTGTGACATCTAAACGAATTGGATGATTATAGGAGTTAGACAAAAAGCCTTGATGAGAAGGTTGTACACAGTACACAGATCTAACCTATGTTCAGAGACAGGCCACTCTGAGTAGTTCTGAAACTTGAATGGAATCCTCTGCAGCCAAGCACACCACCTCCAACTTCAGCAAAATTCCTTGGGTCATTGTGGAAGAAGGATTGCCGAACTAGGAGGCAACCTCTGCAATAGACAAATGCACAGTTGAGAACTATGGTTTGGTGCCTTGTAAATTATAATGCATCAAAATGTTAGAAAACATGTTATGACAAGTAAAATGAAGAAAGGTCTTACTGTTTAGCAGCATGTTGCCTCAATATAATATCGAGCACTCTGATGGCTTCTTGGAAATTCTCCGATTCCTGCCCACGCAAGGCATTGGCAATGGCCTGCATTGGAATTTTGGCGGCATAGCTAATCTCTACTTTAAATTTCTTCGCACGATACGGGCGTCGCATCCTCTTTTTGTCACTTTCATTGTCCCCATGACCATCAGGGCTACAGTTACCATTATTTCTTCACAAGAAAAAATAAAAGGTTACACACTGCTGAAACAATGATCTGAAACTCTATGGAAGGCTAAAACAATTATATGCTTGTCATTTCTACCTATTCGAAACAACATCCTCCAGAACAACTTCAAACTCAAGCTTGTTGCTTGGAAGAGCACCAATGGTAAACAGACTTTTCTCCCCGTCGTATGCGAAGTCCTTACCATTTAACTCAGAAGCATACGTCTCATGCACCCTATCCATTATCCTTCTCCCGAAACCCTTACCTTCTACAGGGCGTCCATCTTCATAAGCAAACGCAACCTGTTCAAATAACATAACAAGTGACAACAGTCATATTTGGGTAATTAGAATAAACCTGAATAATAATAATAATAATAATAATAATAATAATAATAATAATAATAATAATAATAATAATAATAATAAACAAAGGAATGTGAGAGGGACATACGCTATAATGGAAGAAATTTCCATCATTGTTAGTGACATTAACTTTGAAGTGATTGGTTTGAAGAGCTATCTTCATTCCTTTTGATCCCAGCCCACGCCTGGCAATCGGAAGGCGAGAAACCTTTTTCTTAACAGGTTCAGCAAGTGCGTCTTCTGCTTTAACTGGGACAACATCAGGTGGAACAACAGGGGGTGGTGGTGGCAGGGATGCCTCGGTACCATTTCCATCCAGCTCAGATGAATCCATATCCCTATTTCGGATAACATACAAGGTAAGAATTGAAATAAACTTGGACTTGGAGTGTATAATATCAAAAGATATGAACAATCTGAAAAAGTTGAGTAAATGAAACAAATTGTATAATATGAAGCTCAGTACAAAATAGCAAAAATTTCGACTCAAGTAACCAATAGGCTAAAAAAATCACATGACACAAGGAACCAATCCCCGATAATAACCAGAAAAGGTAGTAATTAACATCAAATCTATCAAAACATCCATTGAAATAACCAAAACATAAACTATGAGAGAAACAGCTCATCTTTTCTTTTTCCTTTTTTTTTCTTTTTTTTTCTTTTGTGTCTAACCAAACGACTTATGAAACATTAATTCAGTCTTCAAGATATTTGTAAGATCACATAAGACTAACGTGAAATGAAAATTACTCTTAAGCACCAAAGTAAGGTTTATCTCGTTTTCTTTTTTTTTTTCTTTTCTACAACTGCAATACAATGTCAATTGAATCACTACTAATATTTAAATTAAAAAGTAAAATAATAAAAATATGAAATGTCATTATTTGACAGAAAGGAAATGGAGTCTTATTTGACAGAAAATAAGTGAAGAAAATGAAAAATTACCATGAAAAACGTCATTCAAAGCTGAAACAAAGTAAGTTGCTGACATAGATTTAAGAAAATAAAAAAATAAAAAACAGAAAGTACAAAACGAAGACATGCAATGAGAGTTAAAGCTAGCGAAAGAGCCAAAAAGCCCAAAAAAGACAGCATTTGTACGGAACAGAGTTTTCTACTTCTGAAGAGCTAAAAAAGATTACTAAAAAAAAATTGAGAGGGAAGCATCATTTCTGAAAGAAAATGCAATTTCGAAAACGTTTCCCAAATCATATACAACGAAAGTGAAAACAAGAGCAAGATCAGACGCATGCAGAAACTCAAACATTACAAACTCAAAATTCTAGAACAGCATTGTATGATCTCACAATGTAACAAAACGAAAATAACCTTTTTCGAGTTTTAGCAACACGGAAGAAGAGAAACAACAAAAACAAATTTAGTGATGAAAATGAGA
The DNA here is from genome assembly GCF_003086295.3 of Arachis hypogaea. Lineage (NCBI taxonomy): Eukaryota > Viridiplantae > Streptophyta > Magnoliopsida > Fabales > Fabaceae > Arachis > Arachis hypogaea. The sequence continues at coordinate 662,650 of NC_092039.1, forward strand.
AATTGCGGTGTTAGAGTGAATTTTGAAGTAAAAATAGGTGACAAGAGGAAACAAAACGCATATTTCATTTTCTTACCCAAAGAGTGAAGACACACTGGCTGTGGCTGAACTGAGTATGCAGAAGAACCCTAAAACCTAAAAGTAACTGAGAGCAGAAGAAAGGACGCAAAGCGCAGTGAAGTGAAAACACTGGGCCGTGGGCTTCTTGGAAATAGTCAAATACGAAAATATATCCTCTCAAATTTTTTTCTAGATGGTCTAGTAAAATATGATCTTTTATCTTATATTTTTAAATAATAAAAAAATAATTTAATGAGTGATTTTAATATAAATATATATAATATAATTTTAAAAAATTATAATTTATTAAACAATATATGTCTCTCAATTTTCTCCTTCTTCTTTTTTCTAATGCTTATATTAATAATTAATTAATATTATCATTTTTTAAATTAGAGTCTAACTATACATTCAAGAATTTTTTACAATCAAATTTAATTAAGTTGGCCCAAACTCAACAAAAACTACTTTTATTATATCCGTGTGTGAGCGTTTCAATAACGCAAAACATATTCTTCTTTGTCTTCATTTTCTGCTTCTCCTTTTCTGTTTCGTCCTCTTCCTCCTCCTAATCATCCTCCTCCTCATTCTTCTTTTAAATTCGCACACGTATGTTCTTTTTCTTTCCTTTTTCCTCTTGTTCGCACATGCAGATTCTTCTTTTTTTTATTGGACGTGTCTTTGGGCCAGCCAACCGACCCAGCCCAAAGCAACAGAAGTTGTTAGTCCCGCACCCAACCTAGTTTCGCGCCCGACCCGGATGCAACCCGACCTTATAATCCTCAGCTTGATCTTCTTCCTCCTTCACAACGTGTTCTCCAACGCTGTGTTCTTCGTGATGCATGTTCCTGATTCCGAGCTCCTCCGTTCCCAATGCCCTTGTCATCCTTAATCCTGAGGATTTTCTTCTGAATTAGGCCATTGCTGCGCCTCACCAAGGATGTCCCTTCCTGACCTGCATCCCCTTTCCTCCCTCCATATGCCATTCCGCGCGCCGCCCCCCTTTCGTTGGGCTTCAATCGAATCTGCCTTGAAGCCTTTGACAAATCATTGGTTTGACGATCTCTACCCAATCCTTGACATAACGCATTTTGCAACACTGCCCGATCAGCTGTACCTCCTCCTCGGTCCTTGTCTGCTTGTCGATGGCTTCCTTGTGGCTGTCGTTGGTGGGTTGGTGCCTTGCTGTGGGTCGATGCTGCTCCTTGTCTTCCAATGATGGCTTGTCTCGGGTTTCTGTTTCCACCCTTTCAGGTAACCTCTCTTCCATTTGCAGTTCTTGATGGCTGGCTGAGTCGGAAACCTTGTTGACTTGATTCTCTATACCTTGATTCTGTATACCTTGATTATGCTAAATTGATGCAAAACTTGCTTCTGTTCTGATGATATTCCTAACTTGAGTTGGAGGATTCATTGTCCACTATCTCCGTATATTATTCCCCGCTGCTAGTTGGTGAGCTAATTTGTTGCCATCCCTTGTAGTCCAGGTAGCTCCCACATCTGGAACCTCGTCTAGCAATTGAAGAATGTCACGGATGATTGCATCTGCTTCCGCTATAGGCATTTTAGCCTTGATTGCCTGCACCAGAGGTAAGCAGTTTGTTTCAATTATGAAATTGGGTATTTGAAGATTCTTAATGAGTATGAGTGCCTCTCTATATGCTTGAGATTCTGCTGTTAATGTTGATATTGTCTTGAATGTTGCTGATATTGTCTTCTTCTGATTCTCCTCCTCCTCCTCCTTCTCTTTCGTTATCGAAATCACCAACAACACCAACATTTTGCTAATATCTTTATTGGTTCTGATTTTTTCTAGTGTTATCATTATATAATTTCAATTCATTTTTAATTTATTTTAGTTCATTTATGAATTAATTTAAATTCATTTATGTGTTAATAATTGAGGTTCACGTAATACTGTTGATAATTATTATATATCATTAATCACTAATATTACGAAGAAGCACTTGCCATACGTGGAGGATATGCTTCAATTCCCTATATAAATTAGACTTTTCACTAGGCTCACATTGTTCATACATACATAGATACACTAGAAAAGTAAGAGAGATACAGTGTATTGACGAAAAAGTTCTTGAAATTTTCATTTTTTGGTTCACTACCCACCAACTCTCTCATGTGCTATCATATATGTTTTTTTTTTCAAAAGAACCTCAATTAAACTAAGAAATGAACCGACATTACTTAAAGAATAAAAAATTTAGTTAATACTTATCAATTGTATCAAGTGAACCTCAATTAACAAACAAATTAACTTAAATTAGTTCAGATTTGAACAAACAGTCAAAAAGTCTCAATTATTAACAAAAACATATCGAATTCATTTCTGGATCCAAATAAACTTCAATTAAATTAAGAAATAAACTGAAATTATTTAAAAAATAAAAAATTAGTCAATACTTATTAGCAGCATCAAGTGAACCTCAATTAACACATAAATGAACCGAAATAAATTAAGAAATAAACCGAAATTATTTAATAATGGTAGCAGAGAAAATAGAACTAATAAACATGTTTGCAAAATATTGGTGCTATTGGTGATGACAATAAAGAAGAAGAAGAAAAAAAAAATCTACGTGCGCAAATTTAGAAGGAGGAGGAGGAGGAGGAGGAGGAGGAGGAGAAAACGGGGAAGGAGAATGAGAAAGAGGCGCATAATTTGAAAAGTTATTATAACAATTTCGTTATACTTGGTTAAATATTTTGTTTAGATATAGAGCTTTATTGTTTTAATTCATAACTAGTGTATATTTTTGTGTATATAAGATGATTTTGTGACTAAATAAACCAAATAAGAACAAAAAACACTAAAATAAAAAGATTTCCTCCTTTGCAATAATTTTGCCTAAGTCCGATCTAGGCAACAACCACTACGCATGCAGAAGAACATGTCGTGCAGCATACTTAGCCATATGATCAGCAACAGCATTAGCAGTACGCTGAATTAATGCATACTCATTTTTCAACTCCTGCAAAGATCTAGGATCTTCTTAACGATGTTAAGGTTATTGGTGCGGTATTTATAACCCACACTTACTAACCGGCAAGTGCACCTGGTCGTACCAAGTAATACCTTACGTGAGTAAGGGTCGATCCCACGAGAATTGATGGATCAAGCAACAATGATTGATTGATTGGATTAGTTAGGCAAGCAAAACTTGGTTTTGAGATGTTCAAAAGGTTTAAGTTCGAACTTAAAATATCAAAAGGATAGACAAATAAATGAGTTGGGAATAAAATATTGAGAAAGCAGTTAAGGTTTCAGAGTTATCTATTTTCCAGATTTATTTTTATCACTAACTAATTTAATTATGCAATATATAATTTCATGGCAAACTATATGTGACTAGGCCCTAATTCCTTAGACCTTCCTAGTCTCATCTAAAATTCATTAATTGCCAATTCCTTGGTCAATTAATTCCAATTAGAGGGTGATGATCAATTTCTAGTTTATATGCCAAAAGAATTCTAATTATCCAATAATAAAGGGATTATATGTCACGTATCCCGTTAAATACAAACAATTAGAAATTCAGTATAATATGTTTTCAAGCTGTTGTTCAAGTAAAGAGCTTTTCCAAGTTTTACAATAACTCAATTAGAACATGGGTCATACCCCCGTTCCATCCATATTCATAAAGTAAAGAGCGAAAACAATTATTGAAATATAAATCTATACATGAATTAAATTAGAAAGATCAAACGAATAAATCCATACAAATAGACAAAGCTTCTAACCTTAACAATGAAGGATTAGTTGCTCATGGTTCAGAAAAGAAAAATAAGGGTTCTGGTAACAATCTGGTCCAGTCTAAATGTACAGAGTTTCTATTTTTTACTAATCCTAATAGGTTTAAAATCAAAAATTAAAAATAATATCTTTTCCTCAAAGATAAGATTTGAATTTAAATTCGAATTAATTAACAGATCATAAGTTGATGGTTGGGGACCACTTGATTTGTCCATTCTGCAGCTTCTAATATGTGTTTTCTGGGCTGGAAAGTGGGTCAAAGCAGCCCAAAATTCGTAACCATCATTTTCTGAATTATTGCAGATCGCGCATGTGACGCGTCCGTGTCACCCACGCGCTCGCGTCATTTGTGCAGATTCCAGTCCATGCGATCGCGTCATTTGCGATTTCTCCATTCCGCGCGGTCGCGTGAGCCATGCGTCCGCGTCGATCTTCGCTGGTCATCTTATTGGTTTCTTCTTTTTCTCTGCAGAAACTTCATCAAATCCCTCCGAATGCTACCTAAAATAAATAAAATTGCACAAAACTCAAAATAGCATCCATAGTGGCTAAAATATAATTAATTCTTAATTAAACTCAACAAATTAGATGCAAATTCACTAGAAAAAGATAGACAAGATGCTCACGCATCAGTTATCACATTCCGAATTTTAATTAATTGTCTGGAACGCCTCAAAATAATCTATTTCACAAATGACTTCACTAAACCCATAGTCCCAACCAGACAAAGGCCACAAAAAATACCAAACAGCTCACAACGAACACTGGTACCCACAAAAATAGCATCGGAATAACCATAAATCCTGTTACCCAAATTGTCTAAAAAAATACATCCAAACCCAGCCATATTTTGAGAGACCAAGATACTTAGATTGGAATCAAAAGCTTCTCTAAAGCCCTTGGCTGCTTGCTTAATTAAATACACACCATTTAATGTATTCCAAGTTGCATTCCCATTAAATACATCATTATTACGATCTCGCAAAATCTACCCCAGCGCAACCGAAAAGAAGTATTCATAAGCATTAGTATTACAATGGATCCAGTAATGGAAGTTCATGATGAGATCATCTCTATTTCGGCCAATACCTAGGTGATTCCACACATCTTGAGCTTTAACGCAGTCTCTAAGGCAATGGAAAATATCATCCTTCATCAGAAATGCACCTGGGACAAACTGAAGAGCCAGCCAATCCTCTGCAAAACCGAAGCCAGCTAGTTGGCAGAACATTATGATACAAAGCCACATTAAAATTTAATTATCTCCGGAACTCGTAGCTACCAAAGCCATAGATAATTATCAGTTGGATTCCAAGCAATCTTCTTTTGCAAAAGCCAGGAATATCCACTCTTAGTCGAATAGTCCTTGTTGTTAGAGCTATACTAAATCCATTCAGGTTCGGTTTTCCCATGCCATATAAGGAAGATATTAGACAGCTTTATTTTATACTCTTCATCAATGGGAGTATCCAGAACATTCCAATTCCAGTGATCCAAAGACCAGACATCCTCCACCTACAAGGTTGTATCTGAAATATGAACAAGAGGAACAAAACTGGCAAACACAGCCGTTTGTGTGTCAAGAATCGAACCAAAAGAATTGATCAAGAGAACCAGTACTCCAGGTTAGTCCCCCCTACATCCCACTCTTAGTTTTTATGATATCTCGCCAAATTTTGGAAGCATGAACCAGGTCCCTTGCATCCAAATTTGAATCGTTCGAAATATTTATCAATCAAAACTTTTATGGAAAGCTTATGAGAACTTCGAAGGAGTTGCCACAAATGTTTATCCATTAAGGCCAATTTCACACGTCTCGTATCTCTAACACTAGGCCACCGAACTTGCGGGGGGTAATAATAGTATCCCACTTAACAAGATTTAGGCACATTTCATCAATTTTTCGTTTTCAAAGAAAAGTCATCGTTACAACATTAATTTTCTTGCAAAAAAGATGTAGGAAAAAAAGAAACTTGCATTTCATAATTAGGTAACGCAAATGCTACAAATTTATCAAACAAAGTGTACATTCTCTACTGAGAAGCCTAACTTTCCAATTCGCCAATCTATACTTGATTCTATTCAAAGAATCCACAAAACCGGCTCTAAAAATTTTGGGATGTCCAATGTTAACACCTGAGCATTTTCTCATATCATTAGTCAACCAAATCTGAGAAACTCTGGTTAAGACCTCTCTACACCTATTGGAGATATTCTTGGAACATAAAGCTTTTTATTTCTCAAGATCTACCTTCGTACCTGAAACTTTGCAAAAAAGATCCATAATTTTCATGACATTCTGAACTAGGGACCTGCTAGCCTTGCAAAACAAGATAAGATCATCTCCAAACATGAAGTGGGACAACCGAGGCCTGCCCCAGGAGATGGCCACAGCTTCCCAAACATCAAAACTAACTTGCAATTCAATGAAAGTAGCAACCTCTCCATACAGATGTTAAAAAGATAGGGTGACATGAGATTCCCTTGTCTAAGACCCCCCCGAGGATGAAACCCCTCCAATTTAGCACCATTTCATAAGATGGATAGATTTGAGGCCTTTACATATTCACATTGAGACACTAATGCCCGAGTTGTTTGACAATTTGGAGATTTTAATTAATCTCGTTTCCATTAACGAGTAAGACCTATGGATTGATATTGATTAAACCCGATTGACTTATCTCAGTATTAGAGATTGACTAATTGGTTTTGCTCTTGTAATTGTCATATCATAGTTAGTGACACGAGAGTCATTGATGTCCAATATTGATTGGTGATTTAGGGTTGCTAGTTGTTCTTATTTCCATTGACGAGTAAGACCTATGGATTAAGACTAACTATGCCTATTTGACTTTCTTCCGATGTTGGGGATGACTAAATGGATTAACTCTAGGTAATCGCTATGTTTGTGGTCAATGACTTGAACAGGAAGCTTTAATTCTCAATTATTGCCAGAAGTGTTTTTTAGCATTTACATTCGCTTTAGTTGTTAGTTTTACTTTTGTGCAATTTAATTTCTTGTTTGTTTACCTCCAACCCCCTTAATCTCCTAACCGATAATACGCACATTTGAGAGACAGTCCAAGATCTAATATTCTTGGTTTTTATTGATTTTAATTGTCACAGTCATTTAAACTTTGATTAGGGTCATTTGTTGGTTTAAAAATTATACTAATGACGAAGTAATTCTTTTTGAAAAATTCTAAACTGACGTTTGGCCCTCCATCAAGTTTTTGGCACTGTTACTGGAGAATTGCAATTGTGTGTTTGTTATTGGCTATTGTGAATATGTGAATATTATGAATAGTTTGCTTTTTTGTTGTTTTCTTATTTTTGTTAGTAGTTAGGATTTTGTTTTTCTTATTTTTTAATATCTTTTGTTTTTATTTTCTATCTCTTCTATGAATTCTTACTCTTTTGGCTTGGAGTTTGGTTGTAACTATGTTGTAGGGAATTGTAACTTCAATGTCAGTTTGCATTATGGGACGAAAAATCAATTAAGGGAGGAGTCACATGCATACGTACAACCTTCATGGCAACAACATCCTCCAGACTACTATGAGCACAATCTCCCTCATGGTGCATACCAATCCAATGAATATGGTGATTCTCATTGTTATAAACCTCCACTACTATATGCCTATAAACCATACCCTCAACATAGTCCATAACATAGTCCTCAACCACAAAATTCTCAAGCCCCACACTATCACAACCACCTCTATATAATCCAACTCCATATCTACCATGCCACAAACCTTATGTGCCTCATGAAGAACCATATGAACTATACTTAGAACCATCACCCTTCCAATACTAATACCCTCAAACACTTTTTGAACACTTATCCTCATACATATCACCTCAATATTCTCACCAATATGAACCACTTTCCATATACAAAGACCTTCTCCCAATTGAGAACTCTCTTTCTCTCCACAATCCTCAATGGAGGAGGCACTCTAATTGTTCCTCCAAGAGCAAGAAGAGATCCAAGATAGGCAAGGAAACATCATGGCTACCTTAATTGAAACTCTATCTCACTTAGCCTCAATACACTATTCCAATAATTCAAGCACTTCCACAGATGAATTCGAAGAACCAAGTCCAATTGGAGCATGCAGAGTGGAAGAGAGTTTGGAACCTCGAAAGAAAAAAGAGGAGTTGAAGCATGACTTGCAACAAGTGGAGGAGGTTGAGATCAAGGAATCATAAGAAGTGGTTGAAGAGTTAGGAGAAGTTGAACAAAGAATAGAGCTTGAGGAGACTTGTAAAGAGGTAGAGATCACCCAAAAGAAGCAAAAGAGAGTGAAAATCACATTGCCAATGCCATTAGAAACCTCTCTTCCTAAATCACCATCCATTTCTTCATTTAAATGGATAAAACTCTTATCCTTAAGCTTTATTATCCCGCTTGAATATAGTTTGATTGAGACGGATAGTCAGTTTAGAGCTCTTTGTGGATTCAAGAGTAAAAAAGATACGGTTAGTGGTTGAAAATATCATTCTAGGTTCGTTAAGGTTAAATCTTTGAAGCTGGATTTTTGTGGTTGGTGTAATGCTCAGTTGAGTGGATTTCGAGGGATGTTTGAGTGCTTAAGTGAGAGCTCTGAGTGTTTGCCACCCGGATGGAATCATACGAGTCAACAAGAAGACTGGTGTAGAAACAAGGTTTGAGATCCTGGTATACATCATGCGATCAATTTTGGGGGCTCCGAATTTGTGTGAAACTTTATCAAAACTTGGTGCACTTAATTGAAAATTTTGAAGATCATTGGAAGTCCAACCATTGGTTGAGGTTCAAGGATAATGAGTTCAAGCACAAGCCTTCTTGACAAAGAATTCACAAAAATGCTAATTTAAGGACAATAACTAAAAGTGCTAAGTGGGAGACAGATTGTCTGACCGATCGACGAGAATCTTTTTAGGTGAAATGTTTTATTCCAAACACTTTTAGCTTTATCTTGTTATTTTGAGTATTTTTTTTAGTCTATGGCACTTTTATTAGTTTGATTTGTACATAACTAGTATCTTTATTGTTTGATGCACTTTTATTTTGGCTTGTAGATATGCTTTTAGTCTTTAATTGTTCATTATGATTAGACAAGGTGATAATTGCACCTAGTTCAATTTCCTATACACATGATGATTTAGTTTGATTGAAATTAGGAAATGAACTTAAGATTTTTAATTTTTCATCCAATAACATTATATATAGAGAGAGAATAAGTTTAGTAAAATTAATGAAATTTCCAAGAAAACCTCTTTTTATATAGCGCATTGACATTCTAATTGATTTGAATTGATATTTTTTATTGAATCTTGCTTTGAATTATGCATTGTAGAACATGATTTTTGAGCTAGAACACACAACCTTGTGAGTTTTAAGCCTTAATATGTGGTTACATCATATTAACCACTATCTTTTTTTGTGTTATTCTCTTTCTATAATTGTAATCTTTGATTTGTTTGATTCTTTATATCCATTATTCTGTGTATATATGTATTTATATGATTGAGGCTATTATTTCAATTAGCTCACTTACCCAAATAGTCTTACTGTTTCATCTATCTTTGTTAGCCAACTTTTAACCTATTGAATTTCCTTTAATTCTTAATTTCAGTACATTACTTGCCTTAAGTGATGGTTAATAAATGTCCCTGATTTGGAGATTTATTACCTTAGACTAGTGAGAGTGTACAATTTCTAAGTATATAAAAATTTGGAAACATTGGTTGATAAAGATGTGTTTTGTATTTTTATTGAAAATCTTAGAAATTAGGTACTTATTCATGTATTAACTGTGTAAACTATATGAATTAACACTTGTGTATATATTTCACTTTGAATAAGAAAAAGAAAAAAAAAGAGAGAAAAAGAAAAGAAAAAAAGCAATAAAAAGATGACAAAGACCCAATGAAAAGTAATAATAACAATATATATGGGACGTGAATTGGAAAGAATGCATGAGTGTGTGAAAAGTGAAATAATGGGTAGTGAGATTTTTATATTAGAATTGTATAGGTTGTTATATGTGTTTGGTGAGAGCTTAAGTTAATCAAAGATTCAAATTCTAGCTCACTTAGCCATATATATCATTACCTTTACCTTAACCCCATTACAACCTTGGAAAAGCCCTCGTGATAATTGTATGCATACATTGAATAATTGTTGAATGTTAGATGAATAACAAATCTTAGAAAGCATGATTAGAGGAGAATTGAGTGAATCAACCCTATACACTTGAGCTACTAGAGTGTATACATATTCGGTGAGAGGTTCGATTGCTCAATTTTATGTTTCTACCTGATATTATCTCTTATCTTGCAAGTTAAATTCTTTTCTATAACTCAATCAATTGTAGAATTGAATTGGTTATTATTACTTTTGGCCCTCTATGCATATATGTTCTCTTGGAAATGGAATTATATTGACAAAGTAAATAGGAGCAAATAAAGTATATAGATAATTAGATAGTATTAGGTAGAGTAGTTGCATACATTTAGATAGATTGCATTTAGATAGGTTGTATTAAATAAATGTTAATACCCATTTTTCTGTCTTTCTTGATATTTAGCATGAGGACATGCTATTATTTAAGTGTAAGGAGTTTAATAAACCACAACTTTATAGTTTATCTTATATTGAAATGAGTGGATTTTATCAACTTATCCTGATTTTATTCACTGAAATGGCATAGTTTTGTGAATTCCTCCTAATTGTGCTTAATGAGTAAAAACATGTTTTTTAGGCCCTTAAATTGCTAAATTCAATTCACTTTAATTCCATTTTCGATGATTTAATGTATTTGTTGAGTAATTTCAGGCTTATAAGGCAAGGATGGATTGAATAAATGAGGAAAAACATGCAAAAGTAGAGAATTTATGAAGAAATGAAGTTTGGAGCACCTCATGATACGCCTGCCTTATGCATACACATGAATTTCATATTGCACATACGCATGTCTTATGCGTATGCATGACTGCCAGCACGTGATTTCACTTAAGTGAACACATGGGTCGCGATTTCAGGCTTTTTCAAGCCCAATTCAGCTCATTTCTAAAGTATTTCATGCCAAACTCAAGGAGGATCAAGAAAGAAGCAATTAGGATAGTTTTAGGCCATATTTTAGGTTAGATTTTTAGAGAGAGAAACTCTTTCTTCTCTATAAAATTTAGGGTTTTAGGTTTAGTTATCTCCATAGATTTAGGTTTTGATCTTGTTTTAATTTAGTTTTCTTTATCTTTAATGATTCTTACATCTTAATTCTTTTAGTTTACTTGTTAATCTCCTCTATTTTATTGCTTTTATATTCATGAATTCTTGTTGATTTTTATTTTTTTAAATGCAATTTATATTTTCATGCTTATTGTTGCTCATTTTAATTATTGTTGCTGATTTATTGCATTTGATAGTTTAGATTTTATTATTCTTACTATTTTACCATGTTTTACTTTTATGCTTTTGAAGTGTTTGTGAAAATGTCTTTCTTAGTTTTAGCATAGATTTTTACACTTTTGGCTTGAAATTGAGTGATTGAGGTGACATTGAGTCACTAATATCCTAGTTGATTGACAATTTGGAGATTTTAATTAATCTCGTTTTCATTAACGAGTAAGACCTGTGGACATAAATTGATTAAACCCGGTTGGCTTGTTTCACCATTAGAGGTTGACTAATTGGGTTTGTTCTTGTAACTGTCATATCGTGGTTAGTGACACGAGAGTTGTTGATGTCCAATATTGATTGATGATTTATGGTTGTTAGTTGTTCTTGTTTCCATTGACGAGTAAAACCTATGGATTAAGACTAACTATGCCTATTTGACTTTCTCCCGATGTTGGTGATGACTAAATGAGATTAACTCTAAGTAATCGCCATGTTTGTGGTCAATGACTTGAACATAAATCTTTCATTCTCAATCCTTGCTAGGAGTGTCTTTTAGCCTTTACATTCTCTTTAGTTGTTAGTTTTACTTTCTTGTAATTTAATTTTTTGTTTGTTTACCTCCAACCCCCTTAATCTCCTAACCGAGAATACACATACGTCGCTGCAATTTAATATTATTGACGAAGCAATTCTTTTTGAAAAACTATAAACCGACGTTTGGCCCTTCATTAATGCACTAGTAGTTAACTATTATGAATAGTGTAAACATTATAAATATGGTTGGTTTTTTAATTTTTTGGTAGCTTTTATTTTATTTTTTCTTAAACACAAACTACTCTTATGATTTTGGAATTATATGGTTGTTGGGATGTTGTAGGAAATAGAAATTTCAATTATGATTCATACCATAGGAGATACAATCAAATGAGAGAGGTACGTGTTCATATGAACGATCTTCCTGGCATCAACCTCCTTCACCCTTTCATGAATACAATCACCTTATGATGCACGCCAATTCAACGGAAATAGTGATATTTATTGCTTGCTATGGTTATGAACCTTTTTTTAAATACCATATCTGTATGAATCTACCTTTAACATTCATACCAACCACAATACGCTCAACCACGTCCCAGCTCCAAACAACTCTATAGAAACTAAATCTGAGTATACCTTTCCAATACTATCACCCCCACCTCCATCTTATGACTGGCCCAATGGAAGACTAATAAATTTATATTATATTATAATTTTTGGGTTAAAAATAGTGAAATTTATTAACTTAACTTACACTTAATTCTTGGGAATATATGTCTTTGTAAATTTTTTCTAATTGAACTTAATTGATTAAACATATTTTTTATGCCTTTAAAATGGTCAAATTAATTCAACTTTTATTTTATTCGATGTCTTGATATGTTTGTTTATGTTATTTAAAGTTTATGAGACAATAATTACTTGGAGAGATGGAAGAAAATCATGTAAAAGTAGAGATTTCATACTTTATATCCTTCGTATCCCTTTTCTTCAAACGAGTTCCTAGGAGAAAAACTCATTCATAACAACGAAATAACAAAATTATATATCTAACAATATTTGTTACTTCTGTTAGAAACAAGAGACTAACTGGAGAAAGGATTTGTGTTATTGAGTGTATTCAAGTTGTCTATTCAAATTGTCTAGAATGATACAATATAAAAAGATATTTATAGGTACTAAGAGAATCGTAATAATAAAGATGTAATCTCCTATAATAAATATTCAGATATACTAAATAATATTAATTGATCCTAATTATTCAGACGGAACTACCACAAGAAAACACAAATAAAACGCAGACAGAACTGCCATGAGAAAACGCAGATGAAACTGTCACGAGAGAACACAAACGGAACTATCACGAGAGAACACGGACGGAACTGTCACGAGAGAATACAGACGGAACTGCCGAGAGAGACCGAAAACTATATGATTTATTCATGAGAATAGGTAAGCAGCGGATGATAATAGTGTTTGATCATTTGACTCGAAAAAACACAAAACAGAGAAAATAGGCTAGCCGGTGAGATGAAAAAGCATCAAAGGAGTGACAAAAGGAAAAGAATAATGGCATAAAAAAAGTGCAAAAGCTACGGTGAAAGGATTTGTATATTATTGAGTGTATTCAAGTTGTCTTTTCAAATTGTCTAGAATGATACAATATAAAAGGGTATTTATAGGTACTAAGAGAATCATAATAATAAAGACGTAATCTCCTATAATAAATATTCAGATATACTAAATAATATTAATTGATCCTAATTATATTCTAACAAATTCTATCATCAAGCATTCCTTGCTTATGCCCTTGCTTTTCTCTTGTTGTTAACGTTCTCCTTTGTTTCATGTCACTCTTATTAAACCCTGGGCCCAACATTACCCTTAGCAACAAAGAGTGAAGCACAATGATGATGCAATTTGGCAGTGACGTGATGGAGAGAACAAATTGAGCGAAGACAAGATAACCAAATTCGGTGAAAAATGTTGATTAACAAAGAGAAGTGACATCAAGATATAATCAACGAGGGATATAGCAATGGTGGCAACAAGGTCTTAGCGACGAAGAGCAAAGTAGTGGCAGAAACGAGAGCTAAATATATAGTAAGGATCACGACAATGGCGGTAGCAAGGAGAACAATGGTAATGGAAGTGATATTGATGACGAGCTCGGAGAGACACAAAAAGGGAAAAAAGGACGATCGTGTGACAAGATTAAGAAGAGCAACCAAACTTTTCTATTGGTTGAGATCTGAAGGAGAAGTATTGAAGTATGGATTGTTGTGTGTTTGTAAGTGTGTATGATTGTCTACTAATTTATTAATCCCGACTATTACTTACTTTCTCAATTCGGCCGAGTGATAAATTCATATTGTATTGTAATTTTGGATTGAAGAGAGTGAAATTTATATATTTAACTTGCACTTAATCCTTATAAATGCATGCTTTTGTGATTTTTTTTCTAATTGAGCTTGATTGAGTAAACATGCTTTTTAGGTTTTTAAAATTTTCAAATTAATTTCAATTCTCATCCCATTTTAATGCCTTGATGTGTTTGTTTGAACTATTTAAGGTTTAGGAAACAATAATGGGTAGAAAAGATGGAAGGAAAGCATGCGAAAGTAGAGATTTTGCGAAAAAAGCAAAGCTGGATGCTGCATACGTACACCCCTGTGCAAATACACATATATGAAATTTTCGTTAATGTGCGCACACACCCCTGTGCATACGCACAACTCTGATTTCGTGCCTCATTAAAAAAAGACACGTGACTTGTGATTTAGGGGTCATTTTTGGCCCATCTCAACCTATTCTTGAGGAGATATGAAGCAAACATGAAAAGGGAATGCACATACACAACATACATTTATTTTTTACAATGTATTAGAATTTTTAGCTTGAATTTTGAAGATTTTTCATCAATTTATCTTTATATTTAATTTCTAATCTTGTCCCAGTTTTGTTTATTTTGTATTTACTATTCTACAACTTTACTTTTATTAGAATTTTTTTTGTTAGTTTCTTTATTTTGACATTTTAGATTATGACTCCTTATTGATTCTTTGTTTACTTTTACTGGATTTGATATTTTATGTTTTATTTTTGCTTATCCGAGATGTTATTGTCACTTTCTTGAATTGAATAATTGTAGATTTTATCAATATTCTGAAAACTGGACTAGACCGATCGGTGGAACCGGTTCAACAAAAAACCAGTGTAAAAAACGGTATGGTCAACTACCAACTCGGTCCCTATCTATTTCGCAGAATGATAAAGCAACCCCTGACGAATATTGTAATCCGCTTCGGTCACTGTCCCGTACTTCCGTGACACAAGGCAGTTTCTGTGGGTGAATTTTTGGTAACTACAATCAGAAAATGCTGAGCTATCACGGTGAGCGTGTGTTAGCTTGCTGATGTGGATGAATGCTGCAGATGTGGACACCTCAAATGGTCAGGGGGTTAATTGTCTCCATCCACGTCAAATGGTGAGGGGGTTAATTATCCCCATCCACATCAAATGGTCAGGGGGTTAATTGTCAAAACGACCTTCCTCTTCCATCTTCGCTCAACTGCTACGCCGGAATGGAGGAACCTCCACCACCGTCCACCTCCGCCATCCCCAACCAAACTCCGCCATCCTCAGCTATAGTTGCCGCCATGTTGAAGCCTGTATAAGACCAATACACAACCGCAGCTGCATTGAACACTCCCTTCATCCCCATAGAGAAGAATGACGAGAATGGCATCAGGTTTGAGACTTTACTATGAACAAATCCAACTACGATGATGAACACAATAACAAGCGTAGTGGCAATGGAAGGAGCCAATTCAGGATTGAGGTATTCCTCGTGCTTCTCATTGTAACACCGTTGGCAATAAAAAACGACAACAACAATTGGATCCAGTATGTTGAACCCTTCTTGGAAGGAATTCTCCCGGATCTGGAAGAAATCCGGATCGTTCTTGAACATACTGGCAAAATAAGAGGACCACGAACAGCCGAGGTCGGCAGTGCCTACAACAGCCTAGAAGAGGATGTTTCCGGCGGCAAGGAAGGCAATGAAGTCACCAAGCTCGATGCAGAGGAAATAGAAAGAGCCGCCGTTGACGGGGACCTCGACTGCGAACTCAGTGTAGCAGAGAGCGGAGAAGCCAGAGATGGCGCAGGCGAGAACGATGACGGGACCGGCGTCGATGCGGGCCTCCTAGCCGGTGATTACGAAGATTCTGGAGCTAATGATGGAGCCGAAAGTGAACCAAGTGAGCCCAGGCGGTGAAGCAGCGGTGCATGGGATTCTCGCTAGCGTGAGGGAGGATGTTGAGCTCGTTGTTGTCAAAGAAGCGGCTAAGGAGGCGATCCCTTAGACGAGGGCTCTGAAAAGAAGTCTTGCTTACTCCACCGCCAGTTGCTCTGGGTGCGGGCGTTGGGGATGGCGGAGGTGGGTGGTGGTGGCCGTTCCTCTATTCCGGCGTAGCAGTTGAGCGAAGATGGAAGATGGAGGTCGTTTTGGTTGACGTGGATGTGGACAATTAACCCGCTGACCATTTGAGGTGTCCACGTCTACAGCATTCATCCACATCAGCAAGCTAACACACACTCATCGTGACAACTCAGCGTTTTCCGACTGTAGTTATTGGAAATTCACCAACAAAGATCGCCTTGTGTCACAGAAGTATAGGACAGGGACTGAAGCGGATTACAATATTCGTCAGGGTTTGCTTTGTCATTCTGCAAAATGGACAGAGACTGAGTTAGTAGTTCACTCTAATTTTTTTTGAAGACTAAAATATCTGCTTTTTAAATTCTTAGGAACTGATATAGATAATTACCCGAAATAAAAATTTTGGAAATTGATATGCGTATTAATTTTTGTTTGGCAATTACTCTTGAAAATTTGAAATAAAATCCGCTAAGGCGGGTGCGGGAGATATTTTGCATTTTCATACCGCTACTCCTCCTCTGTGAATGCGGCGTTCAATTTTCTCAATCACCTCAAACCCTCGCTTCACAAAAAATTCCATAGGCCCACAGTCGCAGTTGATCACCTTCGTCATCACCGTCAGCCTTTCCTGGCTCGAAGTCATTCTAAACACCCTCTTAGGGTTTTAGAAACGCGGAAAAGACATGGCTTTCTGGGGTAAGTATAAGTTAATTCACTCTTGATTGTTCTTTTCTGCGATTGCGACGCTGTTCAACTCTTTGGTGGATGTAGGAGTGGAGGTCAAATCTGGAAGGCCTTTTATCCATAACTATGATGATTCCAAAGGACGCCTCCATATTTCAATGGTAACTTAACACATCTTCCTTTATATTTTCAGTTGCTCCAATTCAAGCAACCTCATTCTCATTTTTTCAGGCTACATTAGGGTTCGGTAATGCGACCACAAGAAGCACGCTGCAGTGTAACGTAGGCAATAGTAGCCCCGTGTATCTCTGCTCTCTCTATCCTGGAACCACTGAGTCATTGCAGTTGAATTTGGAGCTTGAGGAAGTCGATCAAGTTGTCTTCACCGTCATCGGAGCTCGCAGCATTCATCTATGCGGTTACTATCTTGGCAGAACTTCTCGTACAGCCATCTTCCATGGAGACTCTTCGTATCCTTCACTCCCCAACTGCATTTGCCTTTCTTTTTTCCTTTTCTTTTAAAAATGCTTTTTGTTTCCAAAGCTACTATCGATAGAGAGTCATACGGGGAGGATATTGCTGATACAGAGAATGAGAGGTCGGATTTCAGCGATGAAGATGATTTGGACGATAGTTTTATTGATGATGATCCTAATCCGGAGGTTTTCCCGCCATCTCCTATTTCCAATGGAGGCACGTTCAATGTTCATCCTTCTTAATTTTTTGCTTGTGTTTGTTACTTTTTCATTCCACTTTTCTCCACTTGATATTAATTCTTGTAATAGAGTACCTTTTAATCTTTCATTATTTTTTCGATTATTCCAATGTCTTTTGATATTCACCAATGATTAAGTTTCATAACCACATGTGACATCACTTTTATTATTGTACATGTTAGAGATGATTCGCTGATTGATAGGTAGGTAGATTTTTAAAACTCGATTGGTTTGATATCTGTATGGCTGTTTCTGTTGTGACTGCAGAGGAAGCTTCTGATGATAACAAACCAGAAGGTAAGAAAAGCAAATTTGGACGGCTTAGGAAGAAGTATTATTCAGTAGAGTCAGATGACGATGGTGATGGGGGTTTTGAGGAAAAAATAATTGTAAATGATACTATGGATGACCAGATGAAAGAAAGTGATAACGAAGATAGCCTGCTGATTTCATCTCTTTACAAGGTTAAAGCTCGCCAAAGGATCTCAGATGACGAAATTAATGCCGGTGATAGTGGAGCATTTGATGCAAGGAACAAGAACTACGAAGATGATGGTGATGGTAATATTCAAACGGATTTGGAAACTGACAATGTCCTTCAAGATAGTCAGAGGGATAGGTGAGTGTCACCAATTATAAATTATAGTTTGTGTGCATGCTTGCTTTCCTTGGCTATAATCTTTTGCAATTTTTTTTTTTACCTTATTCATGAATTTGTCTCTTCAAACAGGGAAGCAGCTGTGTTGGACAAAGAGAAAGATGTTGGGGATGTTAAAAAATCAAAAAAGAAAAAGAAGGAAAAGCAAAAAGAAACCAAGAGTTCCCCTAATGGACAATCCATAAGACTAGATAAGAGTGAGAGAGATAAGCCAAAAATTGACAAGATGACCCAGGATATTCTTGCAGGACAAGAACAAAACAAGGACGGCGCTGATGATGAGTGAGTTGTTATGTCTTCCATGTACTTAACTATTCAATGTCACCTGCAATGGTTTCTGATTTGGTTGTTGCTCTTTTCTGTCTCAAATATCAAGCAAGCAAACTGAAACTGTGGATAAGATGCTGTCCCTTTCTGAAGATAGCCCGCTGATTTCACCTATTCACAAGATTAAATCACGTCGAAAGATCTTCGACGAAGAAAACCACATAACTGGTGATAATGAAGCATTTAATGCAAGTAACAAGAATGTTAAAGATGGTGGCGATAGTATTGTTCAAACAACTTTTGAAACTAACAATTTTATTCAAGATAGCCAGATGCAGAGGTGATATAAATAATTCTATATTATAATTTGTGTCCATGCTTGTTTTCTCTGCTTTAAGTTTTTGTTAGTTTTTATTTCCTTCATGAGTTTTGTTTCCATGAAACAGGGAAGCAGCTCTGTCAGACAAAAAGAAAGATGTTGGGGATGTTAAAAAATCAAAAAAGAAAAAGAAGGAAAAGGAAACCACGAGTTCCCCTAATGGACATTCTATAAATCTAGATAAAAGTGAGCAAGATAAGCCAAAAATTGAGGTGACCTTGGATATTCTTGCAGGACAAGAACAAATCAAGGATGGTGCTAATGATGAGTGAGTTTGTATGTCTTCCATGTACTTAAATTTGTTGTGTTAGCGGCAAAGGATTCTGATTTGGTTATTGATCTTTTTCTGTCACATTTCCAGCAAGCAAACTGAAACTGTGGATAAAAATCTGCCCTCCTCTGAGGCTGGTCATGTACAAGATGAAAAACCCAAGAAGAAAAGGAAAGAGCGGCAAAAGGAACACATGAAACAACCTACAGTTAATGAGTGAGTTTTCCTTTATCCATTGTTTTATAATTAATGCTAGTTAGTACCTTTTTTGTTAGTATAAACCCACAACGTATTGAATGCATTCATTCAGAAGTTGATAATAACCTTCATGCTTTGTACATTTGCAACATCAACTCACTTATCCTTCCGGTTATGCAAAAGAGAGACCTCAAATAGTGCTTATTTGATATTATTAGTAGTGCAAAATTATTTTTAAATAAAATTTGTCATCTAATGGACTGCAAATTAATAGAGATGTTGAGACTGTAGCTGCTGTTGCACTGCCTGCATTTGTAGAGGATGCTGGAAAAGCTAAAACAAAGAGGAGAAAGAAAGAACAAATAAACAAAGGTTTACATCTTGAAGGTGAAAGGTAAGTCCACTCGTTTTCCTTAGATTTTGATATAGCAGACGGCCAATACACTTTAACGAGCTTTAAAGCTAAATTGAACTTGTGGGAAAAATAAATTTGCAAAGTAATAATATGATTTTTGGTAACTTTTAACGGTGAACAAGACAAAGTTGGACAAATTCTATGAGTAATATGACCTGAATTATTCTATATTTTTGTGCTTTGGTAAAGTTGTCCAAGTTATTCTTATCACTTTAAGGCTTGGTTTGGTAAAGCTTTTCGAAGAGGTGCTTGTGCCTTTTAAAAACTCTCCTCATTTTATGTTTGCTAAATCAACAAGACCATGTGCTTGTGCTTGAAGCTTTTAAAAGATCGGGTACTTTTGAAAGCACCTAAGATAAAGCTTTTTAAAGTTGGCTTGTGCTTTTCAAAATTTAAAAGTCTAATATAACCTCATATGTTAACTAATTTAATGCTTACATTTATGTATATTATAGTATTTTTAAATTTTAAAAGCTATTTTACAAAATGCAATTGATGTTGCTTGTGTTTATTAAAAGCTATTTTTGATTTGATTTACCAAACATAAATTCTATTATTTTTAAAAAGCCATCTTTTAAAAGTTAACTTTTATAAGCTATTTTTGAAAAGTTAATTTTTATAAGCTACTTTTGAAAAGTAAAAGTTTTACCAAACTAAGCTCAAGTGGGAAGCAACAACTTCTCTTGTATTCTATATCTTGATGTAATGTGAATGGCCTTGATATGTGATAACTTCTAACCTTTTTCCGTGCAATCATCTTCGTAAAAATTCTAGCTATAAATACATATTATAGGTGTTTATAATCAAATTAAATAATAATCACTAACAACACCTAATTTACTAACCTTTCGCTATTTCAACTATATTTAACTAATCCTAACTTAATCCACTAATATTATACTTTAATATCTCTAATATCTCTCTTCAAACTCAAATGGAAGATAAAGAGACTATGTTGAGTTTGTACACTAAATTCCGAAAACGGGTAGGATGATGAACCTTGGTAAAGATATCAGCTGTCTGAACCATAGCCTCAACAACAATTAAACGAATAGCAACAATGAAAAGTCGTTGTACAAAATGACAGTCATTTTCAATGTGTTTAGTGCGCTCATGAAAGACATTATTATGGACAATTTGAATAGCACTTCTGTTATCACAATAGAGATCAGTGGGAGAAGACTTGAATAGCCTTTAAATCTTTAAGAAGCCAACAAATTGCAACGATTTCAGTAGAAGTGTCATCCAGAGCACAATATTTTTCTTTTGTGCTTAATCGAGCGTTAAAAGTTTGTTTCTTGGCACGCCACGAGATTAGTGTCATCAAGGAACAAACAATATCTAGTAGTAGAACGACGATCGGTGAGGTCACCAACCCAATCAGCATCTAAATATGCATGAAGGGTTAAAGAAGATTGAGCGGAAAAATGAAGATGTTGAAATATAGTACATTTGATATAGTGAAGAATCCGAAGAACGACGACATAATGAGTAGTGTGTGGTGCTGGTAAGAACTGGCTAACATGAACAACATAGGCAATATCTGGTCGAGTAATAGTTAGGTAGACAAGACCATGAACTGTCTGTAAAGGGTGGGATTATCCCATGCAGTTCCATCCATAGGAGTAAAGCAAACATTCGATTCAAAAGGAGTAGATTTTTTGCGACTATCACTTATTCTTTCCCTAGCAAAAAAATTAGATGCATATTTTGCTTGAGAAAGACAAATGCCATCATTGGAAGTGATAACTTCAAGATCAAGAAAATAACTAAGAGATCTAAATCTAAGGTCTTTCATCTCAAAGTGGTGGTGAAGGCTTGTTTTGAGATTAGGGATGCCATCATCATCATTTCAAATAATAATCATGTCATCAACATATAACACTAGGAGAACAACACCTTTGTCACTTGCGAATGAAAAGAGCATTCTCATGAGAACTACAAGTGTGAAACCCAGGTTGCAAACGGTATTGCTAAATTTTTCAAAGCATTTTCGAGGAGTTTGTTTAAGCCCATCGAGTGCCTTGTGAAGAGACAAATTTTGTTAGGAGAACAAGAGTATCTTGGAGTAGGTTTCAAGTAGATTTTCCTTTTCAAGTCCCCATTGAGAAAAACATTTTTTTATATCCAGCTGACTTAGATATCACTTGCTGGCAACAATAATTGCAAGAAGAGTTTGAACAGATGTGAGTCTAACACCAAGAGCAAAGTTTTTTCATAATTGATACCATATTATTGAGTGCATCCTTGAGCAACCAAATGAGCCTTATACTTATCAATAGAGTCATCAAAGCGATCTTGATTTTGTATATCCATTTTGTTGCCCACAATTTTCTGATAAAAAAAAGGATCAACTAAATCTTAAATGTGTGCTTTATCTAAGGCCTAAATTTCTTCCTCTTTTGCTTTTTGCCAATTTGGATCTTTGGAGGCTTTTTTGTATGACCTAGGTTCATGGATGTGAAGGATAGTAGCAAAATAGAGATAATCACGAAGATGGGGAAGTTGATTTCTTATCCTAGTACTATGATTGATGTAGGAGGAAGGACCATAGGAGTAAGATCATTGTTCAAGCTTGGACCATTAGGAACAGTAAAAGGTACATGAACAGGAGGCTCAAGAGGTGATCTGGTCACATTGCCTGTATTATCTTTACTCAGGAAAAGATTAACAAAAGGATTTGTAAAGAAACGTGAATGGGTATAAGGAATTGACTAAAGAAGAGAAACTAGAAAACATGTGATGATTCTAGAATACATGACGAGATATGTGAACTTGTTGAGATAGGATCCCAACAACGATAATCTTTATGATTAGGGTCACAACCAAGGAAACATCCTAGGCGAGTATGAGGTTCAAGTTTATTATATTCATGGAGTTGAAGGAGAACAAAATTGACACAACCGAAGTATCTTAGTCTGGTGAAGTATTATAGAGATGCTCAAAAGGAGTGATATTACCTAGAATAGAGGAAGGAATATGATTGATTACATGGACAGCAGTGAGAACAGCTTCTCCCTAAACACATTTAGGACAAGAAGAGAAAAGAAACATTGCATGAACAGAATAAAAAATGTGACAATGTTTGCATTCAGTTCTACCATTTTGTTGAGACGTTCTAGGACAAGAGAACTCAAACAAGGAGCCTTATTCAATAAAAATGTTCAGAACTTTGTAGTCACGGTATTCTATTGCATTGCCACATCAAAAAACTTTAATGCCTTTGGAAAATTGTATTTTAACCATAGTAGCAAAGTTGATGTAAATCTGAGGCAATTCATGTCTATTATTGACAAGAAATGTAATAAAAAAAGCTCATTATTGACCGATCCTAATACTCCCTTAGACACGAGAGGATGCAATTTTCCTAATGAATTGTAAGCAAGACAACGATGCCAAAGTGAAGTGTGGATGAGGAGAAACATCACAGAAGTTTGCGGTAGAGGGAACATGAAGATTTCTAAGTTCAAACAATCTTCTAACCTTACATCTAGTCCTGATGATTTGTCCCGTCCGAGGATCATGCACACGACAATCAGAAATAGAAAGGTTGACGTTGAAACCAAGTTCAGCTAATTAACCCACAGAAATAAGATTGAACTTCAATTTAGGAATGAAATAAGTATCGAGTAGGTGAAGATTAGATTGTGAGATAGATCCTTTATAATTTAAATGCATAAAGGATTCGTCAGCAATGTGAATAGACGGTGCGGTTATAGTGCTAGACAAAGAGGAGAAAACATAATGCATAGGTGACATGTGATTAAAACAACCAGAATTAAAATACTATTTAGAATTACTTGGAGGAGTGGATATAGGGGAAATGGATCCTCTCCAACTTTTTGGTTACTGAAGAGAATAAAGTATAATCTCCCACCTTTAATTCTACAAGTGGGACCAGAAATATATGAGAGAGAATGCAATGAAGGATGAGATCTCCACTGGATACCATCCAGTTTTTTTTTCCACTGGAGAGGATCCACTCCCGGATATATGAGCAAAAATATTACCAGAGAATGAGAGTTGTTTAAGAAAAAAACTTAATATCGGATGGAGAAATAGAAGATGGACTATCAGAAGTCAATGAGGTTGATACATTAGCAGTAGCAGCTGCAATAACAGGCACGGGCGCAGGAGCATTGGAGCGAGGTCATACCTGTTCTAAGCTGGACGAGGTGGACGAGTAGAACAAGTAGTTATTAAGTGGCCTAATTGTTTGTAGAAGTGACAATACAAGATGGAACAATTGGAGGCAATATGACATTTCTGCTTGCATTTACGACGTTTGATGGAGGGACAATCTGGGAGGTGACCAGAATGACTACAATTTCGATAAAATTTGCCATTTTTTGTCGGTAACTGCAAATAAGAGATGTTCTGACTGGCTCATAATTATCCGTGAGTGCCATGAGAAATTGAATTAGACGTGTCTGATTGCGAAAATCCTTGTAAGCTTTAGCATCGACAACATCTTAAAAAACATGTTCACAAGAGGTTAATTGATCCCAAATGCGTTTAATCCGTGTTAGAAAATCATAAACAACTTGACCACATTCTTGCTTGAGGTTGTGAAGTTCTTTAAGCATTTGATATTGATATGAAAGATCAGAAATGGTGTAGCATTTTGCCAAATGATCCCACACCTCTTTAGCAGTTTCAAAACGTCCAAATTAAGGTGGATGCTAGACATAGATATGTTGCGAAACCAAGTAATAATTTGATGATTTTTACTATCTCAATCATCCAATTTCTTGGCAAAGGCTTTATCAACATCAGTAGACAACAGTGAAGTTTTGTTCTTTGCACTTGCAACAGTGAGGCAAACACAATGGTGTGGTGAAGATTTCTCAAAAACATTGGGAAGATGACGAAAATGGAGTGCGAAAACGCTGCAGTGAGAATGGGAAAGGTAGTGCAACAACTTCCAACAGCCAAGAATAAGGAAGCGTGTGAGAGCGCGAGTGGCGGTTAATTCGGACAGTGTTTCATTCTTTCAACTCAGAACGATGTATAGTAGCTTCTGAGATGGTTGGTGAACTAATAAAACAAGGGTAAAAATTGTCGAAAAAGGAAGAAAAGTTGCTGCACTAACTGAAAAAATTGGCTCGGGATACCAAGTTATAAGCACATATATTAAAGGAAATGGAATGTATTGTATGAAAATCTTATGTTCTGATACCACAAATGAAACATATATATATATATATATATATATATATATATATATATATATATATATATATATATTGATAATCAAATTATATAATAATCACTAACAACTCTACTAAACACACATAATTTACTAACCTTTCACTATTCCAACTATATTTAACTTAGTGCATGTTTGGGCGCCATTATTTTGTTAAAAAAAGATCTTTTTTCAATGAAAAGATCTTTTTTTATTTTTTAATGTGTTTGGCAAATTTCTAGTAACAAAAGTAAAAGCACTAGTAAAATAAAAAAAAAAGATCTTTTTTTGAAAAGCTGTAATTTATATTTTTTTTAAAAGATGTTTTCCTTAAAAAAAGATGTTTTTCATGTAATAAATAAACCAAAAAGTATTTTTATATTGTTATACCCAAACATCATTGATAGATAAAAAGATCTTTTTACATGAGATATCCAAACATAAAATTACTTTTACTTCTCTATAAGATATTTTAAAAAAAGATAACTCAAAAAAGATCTTTTGTTAAAAGCTCATTCAAACAAGCCCTTAATCTTAACCTAATCCACTAATATTATACTTTAATATCTCTAATAATTTTAATGCAGGAGTGTGGAGGATGGTGCTCATGACTTTTCCAATGGAAATCAAAATGAGGAAAAGGTTAAGAAAGGAAAGAGTAAAAGTAAAAGTAAAAGTAAAGGGAACATTGAGGCATAGGAGAAAGTACTGCGGAATTTGTGGGTGGCTTATGACATTGAACTCGTTCAAATTCATTGACCAACTGATTATGGCTTGTAAGTTTTGCATCAAGTCGGAGAAAATTTTGATGAAATTAGGTTGTCAAATTTTGATACAGCAGTTCCCTTTTGATTGGGTAGTGATTTTTTGGCTCCAGGTTCTGAGATTCTTATCCAAGATATTAGGTTTACATCATTTACCATACTTTGCTTCTTTTGAAGCTCGTTTTATAGTTCAAATGTGAAACCATATAAAGGAATTGTTAGAAGAGAAGTTTAGGTCTTCATTTTAGTATGATCAAATACGCTTCTTGTTTTTTTTTTTTCTTTAAATTTTCCTTTTTGGGTCAAGGTCCTTCTTCACTACGTACGAAGTTAAAACTCAAGACTCATAACAATATATTGGTAATTGTTTAGGAGATTGTATTCTATAATGAAATGATCGAGAGTGAAAAATAAGTGAAAAAGACATTTTATGCATGATTTTCATAAAGAACAAAATTAGAATCAACAATTTCGTTTTCTCATCCAAAGGATAGTTCAAAGAATGTAGTTTTATTTTTTTCATTGGCTTATATAGTATGTGGGATCTATTATTCGATGAGTTGGGGACTTGGATTTTTAATGAAACAACTAAGTTTATCATATAGTAGTAGATTGGAAAAGAAGACTTAGTTTTAATGAAAAAGGTTCAATTGCAAATTTACTTTACCACGTTGAATTCACCGTCAAAGCTATTGTAACAAAAAAATAAAATAAAACAAAAGGAATGAGTAGAAAATGTACGTGAAGAGAATAAATGATTAAGACAAGTGAATTAAAATGCAGACATTCGAATTTATTGTGTAGGGGAAAAACAGGGGAATCCGTAGAGGAGAGAATGCGATAGTGATGAAAGAAAAAAAAAAGAGCAAGAGAGGAAGAGAGATTTAATTAGGTGAAAAAATTGATGGAGGTAGGGCAATGTTTAAACATAAAAAATTTGAGTTAAAAACATATTGCGACAGTTAGAAGAAAACCGTTGCTAATAGAGTATTTAGTACTGACCACCGCATTAACTGCCGCAAAATAACAAGCTTTTGGAAATCCTTCCTTAATCCGCTGCAACAATCGCCGCCAGATTATATGTAACTGCGGTTTTTGAAAACCGTCGCTAAAAACCTGCCGTTATCTGCTGTCCTTTTTGTAGTGGTAGTAGTTCGGTGATGGTTGAGTGAGTTGCATGTCGGTATTTGATATGTAAAAATACAGTAACTGATTTTGATAACTAATTTTAATATACACTTAACATTTTTGAAATTAGCTTAACTCGGGCGCTAATAAGCAAAGTTCATAAAACCATAATTCTTTTAATTACATATCTTCGATTCTCTGGGTGAAGATATAGACGATAATATAAAATAATAAAAAAGCTCTCCACAAATAATTCCTTAGAATAGTGCTAGAAAGCTGGCTTGTGAAAATGAAAGGATTCAAATACTTGCTCATCATCCAAAAGCTAGCACTTTACATGACCAATAAAATTTATTATTTTAAATCAATTTAATTAAGTTAATATTAATATAAGTGTTGGGTAATATTCACTCAACTACACTGAAAGTGTCAAAGTGGCATTATGCCATTATGTGATTGGAGTTATTTAATTATGAACGATTCCGAGTATGACATGGTTGGTAAGATATTTGAGGCAAAATGTCAAACACTAAAAAAGGAAGAGCAATTATTAAAGATGTGGCCAATTTCATGATTTGTATAATTGCATTCTTCACGTCTGAACTTTTATATACACATTCTTTCTTTCTTCCTTTCTTCCTGCTTCTAACTCACGCTTCCATTTTTGTGGTTCATGGCATGCATACAAATGAATTTTGACAAATCTGAATTTGAATTATAACCCATATGTAGCTCAATAATATAACCCATGCATGTTACTATGCTCAATAATATAATTTTTCTTGATTAAGAAGTATTCATTGATAATGAGATGTTATCTCCTAGCTATCAAAAAGTTTGATATATATAATGTTGTGTCATAAAATAAAGGGGACTAATGATAAAAGTGGAAATGCATCATATAAAAGAGATGGGATTTGCATTTTGCAATTTTAGAGACTAAATTTATCACTTCTTAATTTCTAGAATCAAATTCACTTATCCATACGGGTGTAAGTTATCGAATCGAACCGAATTTTACCGCAAAACTGAGCCAAAATTTATAACAACCGAGTAAAAAACTGAAAAAATCGATTTTTTGGTTTTTTTGAAATAAACCGATCGGTTCCTTTCAATTTTCAGTTGGCTCAACAGAAATCGAACCGAACCGAATCGAAGAAGTGGCTTAGTAATGCATTCAAATGAAAATTTTAGATTTAACAAATGTGTTTGTTTTATGTTTAGTTGTTGGAATGAGTTGAAATTGTGTTGAATTTGAATGTAATGTAATGTTATTTCAGTTTATTGATTGGTTTGAACATCATTTTACTAAGATTAATCTTTTATTAGTTAGAATTTAAAAATCGAAAAAATCGACCAAACCAAACCGCTTTTAGTTCGGTTTGATTTGGTTGCTACACAAATAACAAACCAATTAGTTGATATTCTGTGAAAACTGAACAGATAAATTCGATTAGTTTTTTATCTAAAACCGAACCAAACCGAACCGATAACACCCCTACGTTATTCATGTAACTTTAAAGAATAAAATGATCATTATTATATTCTAGTTTTTTTCAAATTAAATATGTTTAAATTAAATACTCTAATTTGTCTATATCTAGTTCCCAGCAACTATTGAGATTATTTTAACTATGTCTTCAACATATAAAATAATTTTTTACTAGCCTTCTCAACTCAAACAATTTAGATACTTAGATCTAACACCTTTAAATATTCTTTTATCAAACTTTTTCAGACCAAGAACTAACTTAAATTGCACTAATCTAAGATTTTTCAATATATTTTTCTCAAATTTTCTCGTGCTATGAAATTTTCAAATTATTATAATTAAATATGTTTATCATCATCCAAACTTTATTCGAGAGATTTTTGGAGCTAACACAGTAAACATACATATTTTTCCGTAATGGATGAACAAAGTTGACTCTATGAATCTCAAACAAACTATTTACATGTGGAGATATAACACATATAGTGGAAGTCCATAAAGTTGACTATGAAAATTACTTGACAAAATGAGTCATTAATGTTCTTATATCAAACGGCAATGGATCAACATACTTATATAAGGATTTGTTCCGATGAGTTTTTATATAAAAATATTTTTTATTTAATAATTATATTTAAATACAATAATACATAAATATTTTTAATTATTTATTATGTTAAAAATATTTTTTAAGTAAAACAAATTTTAAAAAAAATAAATTATAATTTTAAAAAAAATTTTTAGTATTTTTATTTTTATTACTAAAATTTATCAAGTATATTAAAAAATAAAAAATATTTTTTTAACAATTTAATAATTCTCAAACAAATATCATCGTATTAAAAAACAAATATTTTTACTATTGCACAAGATCGGAATTGAATGCGTGAATTCCAATATCTTAAATTATGTCGTTAAGAGGGAAAAAATGTGTACTTATTTTACTTGATCTATTATTTTAAAGTAAAAATTTTACAGTTTAAATATATAATAATCTATCCCCCGGGCAGCACATGCATATAGCGGCACGTTAAATATATTATGAGAAATTGAGAACTATGAAAAGGAAATCTATTTCCTTTTTTATTTGCTTATTTTCCAAGAGCGTATGCTTAATTGTTTATCTTTAATTTCCTTTTCTTTTTCTTGTCTTTAATGACGGCGCACATGGAATAATAAGATAATATTTTCTTCCCCATGAACAGGTCAATATTTGGAAAAACATTCACACCTATCAACTAATTTTAAGCATTACAATAATCGTCTGAGATTCTCTCTAATTACAAGATAAAGTTTGTATAACGGATAAAAAAAATGAGAGCAGAAATTAAAATGCATATATTTATTTGAATTTAAATCAATCTTTTTAAATTTTTATGTGATTTTTAAAAGTTTTTAATAATCTAAAAAAAAGTTAAATCTATGATTACTTTTAACTTTATAAATTTTATCATTAAATTAGATTTTGAAATTTTGTTATGGATGTGTCTGCGATAATGATTATACAAAAAGTAATATATTTTTGTCTCGTAATAAATGAAATAAAAATAGAATAGAAAAGAAAAGAAAAGTAAATTATCAATTATACTCCTAAATTTATAAAATGTTGATAATAATAACCCTAATATTTATTAACGATAATTATATTCTAAAAAATTTTAAAAACGCAATAAACCTGTCCAACTGTAGAAAGAGCCTTTTTCCGTTAAACGGAGTTTAGTGATGTGGCAGATGAAATTTCAACGTGGCATTCGTTAAGGGCTTCAATCCTGTTTCTTCTTTATCTCTAATTCATGAAATTCTAATTGTCCAATTTCAAGTAAATGACCAAATTAACCTTAAATGAAACACCATATTTAACTATGACCATTTAGGACGCACGAAACTGAAGAATTTCTTAGTGGTGGTCTCTGTTTTTCTTTATCTCTTGTGTCTTTGTATTCGCCTTTTGGAATTATTAACGTTATATGCAATCTCACGTTTGACATTGATACTCAGTGAAAAAATCTCCATTGAACAACGAAGGTTTCGGTAAGCATTTTATGTTTCCGTTCTTCTTGTTATCAGTTCGTTGGGGTTTACATATTGTTGGTGATGAAGTGAATTTTTTTTTTTTTTTGAAATGGTGGTTCAATGATGGGTGTCTTGATGTGTTGATTTATCTGATTGTGACTTATTTGATGATTTTTGTTAGATGGCAACTCATATTACGTTTTTGAATTATATGTTGATATTAATATTGATGGTTATTGGCCTTTGTTGCACAATTTAAGTATTTTGGTGTCTTATATTAAGACTAATTAGCGAGTATTCAGTATTTTAGTTGGAACAATTTGTCTTAATGCTAAATGTTATGCAAACCAAATATTTTGGTTTTATTCTTGTTCTTTTTTGGCAGTGTTTGATTTCTTAAGTGTATCTCAACTTAGTTAACATATATGAATTGCTCTTTTTACTTATTTGTATTCACTCTATTTATGCTTTTGTTAGTGATGCAATTGAATGTAAGACACAAATCCACTTCATTAACATGCAAGAAAATAGCTACAATAATGTCAACATAACTTCCACAAAACAATAACACATAACATCCATTAATAAACCTTGTCCTGCATGCATCCCTTCTCCTATCTAACCAAACAAATCACACTCATAATCAAACTTAGTACAATTTCACACAGAATGATGCATAGAAACAATTCAACTCTCTTCATGTATTTTATCATCATCTTTCGATCTCTGTGTATGGTCTCAGTCTCAACACTGGTAAATTTTTCTTTCAAGAATCTACATTCACTGCATACTAGTGTGCCATTCTTGGAGGATTCCTCCACCCCAACAGATTTCTCGTTAGTTTCATCCATTGACTGGAAATAACGATACCCAATATTTTTCGTTTGCCCAGCACAAAGGTCACTCATCAAGCTCAATTCTCAATAGGGAAGGGGGACAGATTTACCAGAAAATTCATACATACCTTTCACAGAGGACACCTGAAAAATTATCTCCCTGGGTTTCTCCTCGTCTTCGACTTCAACGCCACCACCTGAAGACGGCAGAAGCATGTCCCGTCATAGGGCTTGTTCCCATGTTCTTCGAGCCCTTCAGAGCTACTATTTTTTATTGACTATGTCTTTCGATTGTTATTAGACATGTCTCTACTTCCACCATGCATGACAGTGGTTAGGATTTATCTTTCTGGTGAATTAGGAAAACGTTCTCTCTCAATTCTATATAAAGAAAAAACGGGATTGAAACTTTTAACGGATGCTACGTTGAAATTCTGTCTGCCACATTACCAAGTTCCGTTTAACAAAAAATGGCTCTCTTCACGGTTGAGCATATTTGTGGCGTTTTAAAAATTTTCGAAGGTATAATTGTTGTTAACAAATATTAGGTTATTATTGTTATCGTTTTACGAATTTTGGGGGCATAATTGATAATTTACTCAGGGAAGAATATACAGCTATGTATCTTAATTCAATCACCTTGTACAAAGTGGCATATATTTAATTTTTACTATAACTATAGTAGATTTTTCAATATCTTTTTTAAAGATTTCAAATATCAATTCCTTAGGAGTCTTAATCCTATTCGAGACTATTTAAGCTTTTAACTAAGCTTGTTTTGACTAAGTTCACTTCTTAGACTTTTAACACTAAATACTTACCTAACTTAGTAAGAAAAACCTCTCAATCTTATGATACAAAACAGAAATACATCAAAAGAGTTTGATATAATGATATTTCTCTCTAAATTAACTCTCTTTATCTTTCTCATAAATGATTTTTCTTTTATATACCTCATAAAATATGATAGCTTGAAAGCTATGAGAAAAAACTATATTTAGACCTCTCTATTTATTTTCTATTTTAATGAAATACTTTTTTTAGTATAAATATATTACTTCTAAAACTTCAAATTTTGAGTGATAAAAATATTATGAAAACTCAAAATTTTAGTTTATTCTCGTTGTTTCAATTTTTGGCTTATTACTCTTTTTTATATAAAAATAATACCTCTAAAATTTAAATTAATGTGTAGAGTCAACTTTTAAAAATTTAAACAATTATTTTTTTATCCAAAAAATCAGAATAAAATATACATAGAAGTGCAGATAAGATGGACAATTTTAACTCTAGTTTAATTTTTAGTCTTTGAATTGAATTAGAAAAAAACCTCTATTATTTTCTTTCTTCTTTTTGAATAATGGTAACACAAATATTGTAGCTTCAATAAGCTATTAACTTGCGGCTAAAAAATTTATATATGATTAATTTTAATGTGAAATACAAAAATATTTTATTATTTTAGTGTTTTACATAGTTGTGGTGGTAGCACAAAACGTCATTGACGTTTTGTAGTAAAAAAAATTTTTTAATTATAAAAAAACAAAACGTTATTGACGTTTTGTAATAAAAACTATTATTTTAATTATTAAAACACAAAACGTCACTGACGTTTTGTTAAAAATATATTATTTTAATTGAAGAAACACAAAACGTCATTGACGTTTTGTAAATGGCCATAGTTGTGTTTAACACACAATTTGATTCATGATAAAGGATTTCACCTCTAATAATACAATATTAAAAAGAAAAAAACCTTAACTTGCATGAGAATAGTAAGTAAAAAAATACTAAAAAAAGCTTGTCAGCTATACTACGCCTACACGTTAGGTAAAACAAAAGTCTTATGAGTGAAAAAAATATTAATCACCTAAATTTATTGTGGATGTGTACGGAAAATAGATAGCCTAAAATGTCTTTCATTGTATTTAATCTTCAAATGACGGCAGTGTAATTTTTCTTAGTTAATAATTATTCTGTTAATTTTTATAATTTTATTAATTTATAATTAAATTATTATATATTTTTAAATTATTTTTTATATTATTTTTAATTTTATAATTATATTATTTTTATGTCAAAAATATTAAAATTATCATAATATTATTTTAAAAAATATATAATTAAAGATCTAATTAAATTTTTTATTGTGAATATTTTTAATTTATAAAAGAATAAAATATTATTTTTATTCATAATATTTGGAATAAGTCTTATTTGTGTCTCTAACGTTTAAATCGTTGTATTTATATCCGTAATGGCTAACATTTATAAAAGTAATTCAATATTATCCTACCGTCAATTACACATCATAAGCTTTAATTGGAGTTTTGAAAATCTCTTCTTGAAGTTAGAATACAAATGTCTAGGACTGATAATCCACTTCGGATGATAACTCATCAAAAGTTAAAGCTAATCCCCGCAATATTTATATAATTCACTTTTTTAGGAATATAATTCAACCTGAACACAAATAGTAGATGTAATATTAAAATTAAACACATCCAAATGAGACTGAATTGAGAATGAATACATACAAGTGAGAATAATTGAAAAATATAATCTGATCTGTTATTATAATTGATTTCGGGATAATATTAAATCACTTTTATAAACATTAGAAAAAAAATAAGACAATTTAAATGTTAAGAATACAAATATATAAAACTTATCCTAAATGTTAAGGACAAAAAAATACTTTATTCTTTACGAAAAAATATTTTAATATTTTTTATACTAAAAATAATTTAATTATAAAATTAAAAATAATATAAAAATTTAATTAAAAACTATAAAAATTTAATTACAAACTTAAA
Source organism: Arachis hypogaea (assembly GCF_003086295.3). Taxonomy (NCBI): domain Eukaryota; kingdom Viridiplantae; phylum Streptophyta; class Magnoliopsida; order Fabales; family Fabaceae; genus Arachis; species Arachis hypogaea. The sequence goes on from NC_092039.1 coordinate 696,678, forward strand.
AAAATTATTGAAATTAATAAAATAATTAAACCTAAAAACTAGTAGTACTCTATTTTTAGCCGTTTTAATTTCACGTTAGACAAAAAGTTGAAACAAATTTACAAGAGGGGTAGGTCTGATCATGATCTCATATAAGTCAACGATTACCAACAGGCATCAACGGTTGTTTCCTTATTATTAATTAATTAAACAATAGAAAGGGAAAAACCCATAGTCTATAGATAAAGAAAAAGTATAGAGTATTAATATATTATCTGTTAATTTATTATTAATAATAATTAATTATTATATTTTAAATATATGTATAAAAAGACACATTTAAAAGATATATATATATATATATATATATAAAGATATTTTTATTAGACACAGTCATATAAAAAAAATATTTTTATTAGACACATTCACAAAGATATTTTTATTAAAAATAATTATAAATAAGAGTCGACAAAAGTACTGTTGGTAACGTAACGTAATTGATAAATAAATTAAACAAACATACTAGTGGACCATAAAAGAATCTTTTAATTTTCCCTTTTCTTTATAAAATTCCCTACCTAGCTGTTTAATTTTTAAAAAGAAGTCACGCAAAGATTTACTTAATATATAATAATGATAAAAAAAAAACATTGGACGCGTAATTCGCCAATTTGCAAGGAATCTATTCAATAAAAATTTATCAAAAAGGTGAAAAAAACACATAGAAGCCTCTGTCTTCTTGTCTATATATATGCTCATCACCTAGCCTATGGGCTATACCACAATTCAGAAGCAATAAATTGAAGTGTATGTGTTTGATTGAATTGATAAAGTGATAATGAAGATTGCTTGGTGGGTTGTATGGGTGGGTTTATTATTAGTAGTGAAGATTGAGGGAGGAAGAGTGAGGCATTACAAGTTTGATGTGGAGTATATGATCAAAAAACCAGATTGCTTGGAGCATGTTGTGATGGGAATCAATGGCAAGTTTCCAGGTCCAACCATTAGAGCTCAAGTTGGTGACACTCTTCACATTGCACTCACCAATAAGCTCTCCACTGAGGGTACTGTTATTCACTGGCATGGAATCAGACAGGTCTTTCATTTCCTCTTACCCTTTTTTTTCTTATTATTTACTTAATTATTTATTTAGCATATCTTGGTGCTGAGACTCGTATTAGTTGTTTACACGTCGAATCCTGAGACTTTGTTTAACGTTTATACTTATCTTAAATGCTCAGTACCCGTTTTCTAGCTTAACACGAATTATGGGTACACTCTGGATACGTTACTCATTGTTATATCATAGAACGGGATCTAAATATCCGAGATCTGCTTATTTTTTTATTTTTTTTTTCAATATTCGAGATGTAATACGTTGTGCATTTAGGTAATTATTTTATATTTTATACATTTACGTAATTTTTATATTTATTTAATTTAAATAAAAAAATACATGTTTAAAAGTTATCAAAATTTATTATTTTTTATTATTAATTAGTCATTAATATTTATAAATATGAAATAAAATATGTTGTTGAATTATTAAATTAAAAAAACTAAACTAAAAAAATTGAGTTGATGAATAATTAAATTCTGATAATTTTTTAATATTTTTTTGTTTATTTTATGAGAAAAGCTTAGAAGTCAACATTAGAGTGTCAGTACTATATAATCAATATTTATTGAAAAAAAAAACATCTGAAACCCAAACTCTTAAAAAGAAAAACATCTAAAACTGAATAAAATAAATTAAAATCCAAATTCAACGGACTTGTTTCATAATTTACTATAATGTTGGATTGAAATTAATTGTTACAATGTTGGTTCTCTACCACTACTCTTATTTTATTTGCGTTGGGTTCTTTTTTAAGTTGAAAAATTTGAGGAGTGATTTTCATAGATATAGATTAAGCTGAAGTTTTGATATAATTAAGAGTTTTATCATTCCAAGAACCTACTAAAATAAAATGATAATACTTTTAATTTGTTGTTTCATGTTCACAGGTTGGGACTCCTTGGGCAGATGGAACTGCTGCTATCTCACAATGTGCTATAAATCCAGGAGAAACTTTTCATTACAGATTCAAAGTTGATAAGGTAAATTACCTTTTTTGTCCTCCCTTTACTTGTATTATTTTTTATTGAGTTGTTACTATAATGTGCAGGCGGGTACATATTTCTACCATGGACACTATGGAATGCAGAGAGCAGCAGGGTTGTATGGTTCATTGATAGTGGACTTACCAAAGGGACAAAAGGAGCCATTCCATTATGATGATGAATTCAACCTTCTCCTCAGTGATTTATGGCACACAAGCTCTCATGAACAGGAGGTTGGCCTTTCTTCCAATCCCTTCAGATGGATTGGTGAACCTCAGGTGATTAATAATAATAATAATAATAATAATAATAATAATAATAATAATAATAATAATAATAATAATAACAAAAACGGTCATTAATTTTTTATTTCGAAGATAAATAAGAAAATACTCCATTTGATCTCTAAAGTTACACTTAAGTCTCAAAGTAGTCTTTGAAATTTTAATTGGCTCAATTTAGTCCTTAAACTTTTCAAACTTTAATCACGTGCATCAGTCTTTGCGGTAATTTCTATCATAGAGTCAATTAAAAAATTTAGGGACTAAATTGAGACAATTTAAACTTTAAGGATTAAATTGATACTCGAGTGAAATCTCAGAGATCAAACTAAATATTTTTTCGAAGATAAATAATTCCTTCATTAATTGAAAATAAAAAAAAACGTCTTTTACTTTTTAAAATGCAAGACATTTAAATTTTTTTAAATGATCTATTTATCCTTATATATTTTTTGGATGGATGAAACTAAATATCTCACATTTTAAAAAATAATAGATATTTTTATATTTTTAATTAGTTAAAAACTTACTTCGAATTAATTAACTCTTTCACATTCTTTTTTACTGAACAATACTTGACGATTTATATAAAACCAAATCTTAAGAAGTCAATATTTGTTAACTTTTTTAACTTTTTTAACCTTTATTTTTGAAAATTTTAAGATTTAATATTTAACGTTTAAAATTTAAAATTTATAATTAAATAAAAATTAATTCTCTAGTTAAACTCTTATTATTTATATATTTTTTACTATTATATTTATTAACTTGGGTGACTAAAGTGTCATATATCTAATGTATAACTTTGGTTTTCTAAAGGAACATGCATCTAGGCTTTCAGTGTTTTTTTTAAAGTGGCAATGAGTTTACATGATCTGGTTTTATGATTAAATTATTATAATGAGATCTTTCAAAAATAGCTTTCTATTTGGTATGCATCTTTCATAGACAAATAGTTGTTTTTTTGCCTTTTTGGGAGAAAATAAAAACTATCTCAAATTAAAGGTGCTTTAAACAAGTCATACATTATATTCTTTCTATGTTATTCTCTCCACATAATGAAAATAGAACAATAATGAGAAATTTGAAACTTTGATGAAATTAGGAAAAGATGCATAGGTGACCCACTTTCCCGACAATAATATTTTTAATCCAGATCATTGAACTTTTCCAGAGTGAATTTTTCTTTGCAAAAGTAATGCTTGAAGGATTAGTGTCCATTTGGATTCTTTTTTTTTTAGTTTTTCAAGAAAGAAGTATTTTTTTATTATTATTAAGAAATGTTCTATATAAATATAAAAATATAGTTGGATACAATTTATTTAAAAAGAATTATTTCTCTATAGGTATTTCTGATATTTTACTAATAGTTAACTTTATATAAAATATTAAAAATAGAAAAATTATAATCAATCTTAGTTTAAGCATTAAATATGTTCAGAAATATATATATAAATTATTTTACGTATATTATTTGCCTTACTGAGTTATTAAAATAATTTATTGATGAAAAATTACGTATTATGATACTATTTTTTAAAAAAATTTAAGTTAATAAAAAGAGATAATATAAATAATTATATATTTTTTTCAATTAAGAATTTTTTTATTTTTTATTTTTATCTTTTGAATTCACCAATAATTAAATTTTAAATTTTTTGAATATAAAATTTTAATATTATTTTATTAAATATCTTTTTAAAAAACTTAAAAATAATAAAAAATATAAATAATTATATTTCTGTGTGTAATTTATATTTTTTGTCTCTGACAAAAAAAATCCCATAAAAAGTATTTGTTAACTTTATAAATATTATTATAACAAACACTTATGAGACTTTTATTAAATATATTGGTATATTAATATTTTAATAATTTTTAACTGTTAATTTTAATTATAAAAAATATATAATTAAAATTTAATATAGCAGTATACTTTAAAATTTTCTTATACTACTATACAAGCCCTTTAGTCATCATAATGAGACTCTATCTTGTTTTTATTACTTTTATTTTTGTGTCAGTTTTTGACACACACGGTTTTGACTTTGTTGAATTCAGTCAGTGCTGATAAATGGAAGAGGACAGTTTAATTGTTCCCTGGCAGCAAAATTCATAAACACAAATCTGCCACAATGCAAACTTAAGGGTGGGGAAGAATGCGCACCTCAGATTCTTCATGTGGACCCAAACCATACCTACCGAATCAGGATTTCTAGTACTACTTCCTTAGCTTCCCTCAACTTCGCCATTTCAGTAAGTTAATTAATTCATTTTACACAGGTTAAGGCATATTTTTTTGTCTTTAAAATTTATTAAAAAAATTAAAAATATTTTTATATTTTATTTTATTTTAATTTTATTTTAAATTTTTTATTTTCATCAAATATATTTCTGACAATTAATTTTTTTAAAATTTAAAAAACAACCATCAATACAACTAAATTAAAGATAATTTTTATACATTATTATTGGATTAGTCTTAAATTTTTTAAAAATTTAACTGTTAAAGATATATTTGATGTAAATAAAAAATTTTGAAATAAAATTAAAATAAAATAAAATTTTAAAATTTTTAACAAATTTTAAAAACAAAAAATATATTTTAACTTTTCTGTATCTATTTCATTCTGTTATAAAAAACTAATTTCTCTCTTAATGAAATTATTTGTTAAAAGCGGTTAGGATGGATTGGAGAACCATAACTCAAGATATAAAAAATTTTCGAATTAAGTGAGAAACTAAAAAAAAATGGTTATACTCATTAAAGTATTGTTAGATCTAAAAACTTTTTAATATATAAGTTTAAGTTTGATCTACTATTATAAAATATATAGTCATTAATTATATTCATATGAAAATAAATTATTTAACTTTTGTTGATGTGATATTACATAATTATATATACGTATAAAATTATTTTACACTGTGAGTATATTAAAAATTAAATTCTTAAAATATATTATATAGGTTTAATTATGTATTGGTTTTAATATATTATCAAATTTTTAATTAAGTTTTTATATTTTTTCTTTTTAATTAAATCTCTATATTACTTTTAATTTTGTAATTAGGTTCTTTTCATATAAAAAACGTTAAAATTAACAGAATATTTCTCTAAAAAAACTTGTGGTTAAAGATCTAATTAGATTTTTAATTATAAATATCTTTAATTTATGAAAAAATATTTAGTTAATTCTAATATTTTTTATACTAGAAAAAACCTAATACAAAATTAAAAATAATATAAAAACTCACTTAAAAAAATATAAAAATATAATTATAAATTTAATAAAATTATAAAAACTAATAAAATAAATAAACTTATTATATATTCAATTGATTAAACTTAAATGATTGTGACTTACACCTCATATTTATTTGAAATACAGTATATATATCTCGCTGGGTTTATCATTTTGTTAAATTAAAGTTCGTGCGTGTCATTATAAATAAAAGTATAATGGGAAGGTTGTGATTAGCTTTTGAGCATTTATATATATGTGAGAAATAGCTGTCTGATGATAAAGTTTCTCTAAGAAGAAGATATTTGGTGAATGAAGATAAAAAGGGTCCAAAAGGATATGCAATAATGGAAGTGTGTCATGATTCCTTCACCCACTCAAATCCATTTGCATTATTATTATTATTATAGTCGCTAAACAATGGAATAATTTGTGTGCAATTAAGTAGGTATGATAAGGTAGTACAAATGAATCCACCCTTTAATACACGATTGACGATTCTAATAGGAAAAAAGGAAGAATTAAATAAGTCCTGTTTGATGGTGAAATCCATGACTCTTTCTGTAGGAAGCACAATTAGCGGTTAAGAATTAAGATGTCATCAATGCAAAAATCTAATAGTGGAAATTTCTATAAAATTACTTTCATATAAAATTAATGATTATAAATTATTTAGTAGTAATTTAGTTAAGAAAAATGTTATTTGTATATTAAAATTAATTATTAAAATTAGTTATTAATGTATTTGTGTATAAATATATATAATTTAATTTATTTTTAATTTGTATTTATATTATTTCAACATATATCTTATACTAATAATTGATTTTAATAGTTGATTGTAATATATACGTAACATAGTCGTTGAGTTAAATATTTAAATCATCTAATATTTTTAACTATTAATTTCACATCAACAAACAATAATTTTCTTACAGATAAATTGTAAAATTGATTAAATAACTCTATTTTTTAATATAAAAATGTCTGTTTTACTAAAATAAAGTATTTTTATTTGTAATGATATAATATGTTTTACACATAATATTTTAATATTAAGAAGATTATTAAACAATCTCTTTTTTATTTTTCTTTGATCACCACATGTAAAATATTTTGTTCCATAAAATTAAGATAAAAGTTTATTTGTAGTTAATTTATATAAAATTAATAATTAAAAATTATTAAATAATTTAATATATTTAATTAAATTATTATTTAATAATTTTTAATTATTAATTTTACGTAAAATTATTAGCACATGAGTTTGAAATATATGTTCTTAAATGGTGAAATTTAAATAACATTTCTCGAAAAACAATGACATAATTAAAAAGGTGTGGCTAGGTGATCCATCTTTAGAATAACAATTTATACGTGCTCGCATGACTTAATTTGGAATCGGTGAGTTGTCAATAAAGCACAATCAAATAATAACAATAACATTTTGAAGAGAGACAAAATAAGAAGTTAAAATATATAAGTAGAAAGCATAAAGAATGTGAAACAACAAAATTATTACTGGAATTCCGGGAGTTTGGTCGGAGTAGGCAGGTGAAAGATTAGACAAAAGGTTATTGCCTTTCACGATAAATTTAAAGTCTGATTTAATTTGATCTTTAAAATTTATAATAGTGATTTACATTAATTTTTGAACTAATTTTTATTAAAGTAAAAATTTAAGTAAAATTAATTTCACGTGAAGTTAATAACTAAAAATCGTTAGATAATTTGATTGATTTGACTAAATTTTTATCTAACGACTCAAGTATCAACTTCAGGTGAAGTCGACTGCACATAAGTTTCCACCTTTCATTAATCACATATTATTTCGGTACATTAATTAGTTACCATTTGAATTTTTTGTCTAACTTTCATATGTTTGAGATTTTTCAAAACTCTAAAAACTTGATTATTGTTTATAGAATTGCAAATTTTTAAATTAAACTTGTTATTGTCTTTTTCGCAAAGATTTTGGAAACCAAATAAATTTTTAAGAAGTCTAATAGATTTTAATTATATAGAATCTAGTCAAAAAATCTAAATCTTGATAAATTAATCTGTAAAATCAACACGTTATTTATAAAAGTTATCTCAAACTAAAACATGAGTTGCTATTATAAATTTTGGGATCCAATTGAGTCAATTTTAATTTTAAATATCAATTTGAATTCAACTTTAAAATTCAAGAACCAAATTAAATATTAATTATTTGTAAAACAATAAATTAAATTTACCTCCAGTATTATTCGTTCATATTTTCTTTCACTACTTTTAAATTGAATAAGTATTTGAGCTATACATACATGAAATTAAGTAATATTACCATTATTGCATTTATGTATGAGTAGAATCACAAACTGACGGTGGTGGAAGCCGATGGAAACTACGTGGAACCATTCACGGTGGATGACATAGACATCTACTCCGGTGAGAGCTACTCAGTCCTCCTCACCACAGACCAAGATCCCACCAAAAATTATTGGCTTTCAGTGGGAGTCCGAGCAAGAAAGCCACCCATCCCACAACAAGTCCTCACGGCTCTCACCCTTTTGAACTACAAAAACATCTCTGCCTCCGTCTTTCCAGCCTCTCCGCCCCCTGTCACCCCACAATGGGATGACTTCGAGCGGAGCAAGGCCTTCACAAAGAAAATCATAGCCAATAAGATGATGACACCTCAGCCTCCGCGCTACTCCCACCGCAGGATCGTGCTCTTGAACACGCAGAACAAGATCCAAGGGTTCATCAAATGGGCCATTAACAACGTCTCTTTATCTTTGCCCACTACTCCATACCTCGGATCCATGAAGTTCAAGCTCAACAACACCTTTGACAGAACCCCCCCGCCGGAGAACTTCCCCAGCGATTACGACATATTCAACCCTCCGGTGAACGCAAACGCGACCACCGGCAACGGCGTGTACGTGTTCCGGCTGAAGGAGGTTGTGGATGTGATTCTACAGAATGCGAACCAACTAACGGGGAAGGGAAGTGAGATTCACCCATGGCACCTGCATGGGCATGACTTCTGGGTTTTGGGGTACGGAGAAGGGAAGTTCAAAGCGGGGGAGGATGAAAAGAGATTTAACCTGACACACGCGCCGCTGAGGAACACGGCGGTTATATTCCCTTATGGTTGGACTGCGTTGAGGTTCAAGGCAGATAACCCTGGCGTTTGGGCCTTCCATTGCCACATTGAACCTCACTTGCACATGGGTATGGGTGTCATTTTCGCTGAGGCTCTGCACAAGGTCAGGAATATTCCCTCACAGGCTCTCGCTTGCGGCCTTACTGCTATCAATGCCCGCCATTAGAGAACCTTCACAATTTATTAGTTTTGGTCATCGATCAATTATTAATGTTTAAAAGTGTAAACTAAAATATATTGTTAAAGGTAAAAATTCAGATCTAGTCGATTTCACGTGAAGTTGATAGCTGAGAGTCATTCGATGAAAATTTAATCAAATTAGTCAAATTATCTAATAGCTCTCAGTTATTAACTTCACGTGAAATCGACTAGATCTGAATTTTCACCATTGTTAAATTATTAAACTAAAAAAATTGGTGAAAATTCAGGTGCAGTCGACTTCACGTGAAATTGATAACTGAGAGCTATTAGATGAAAATTTAGTTAAATTAGTTAAATCATCTAACGATTTCTAATTATCAACTTCACCTAAAATTGATTGCACTTGAGTTTCCACAAAAAAAAAATTGAGTTAACACGAAAAATAAGGGCCAAAACATCTTATTGCCCTCTAGCATTTTTGGTTGCCCCTAATTTTGGTCTTGATTTTTTTATATTTATTATTATGTGTGGGATTGTTGGGCCGATTGTCCATGGTACCCCATCTATGGGTACTCAGTTACAGGCTCTTCATTTGTTGTCTTGTAATTTTGTTTCTCATTAATTTATGAGAACAATGTATTAGCCAAAAAAAAACAAGTTATGACAACAATGTGGCCAGATTGGAGCGGATGGGAGGACCAGATAAACTTGATAATTATATATCCGACCCAAAAAAAAGGAACTTGATAATTATATAAAATTATTTTGTATAACAAACGTTTATATTTTATATTCACACTTAACTTGTCAATTTTTGAAATTAATATGGTTCTATTTCAACATTATTTTAGAAAAATGTTTGGTAATAACTAAAAAAATTTAGTCGAAAACGGCCAAAATCTTCCTTTTTTGGAATTATTAATTTAATTTGAATAAAAAAATTGAATAATGTTAGTCTAAAATATTAGCTAACAAAATTTAATATTTTGGCTAACATTTGGTTAATTCTAATCATTATAAATTAGACTTTAAATTGTAAAATTTAAATCCTAAATAATATGTTAGTCTAAAATATTAGCTAATATTAATAAAATGTATTGATTCTCTAATTTTCTCAAAAACATTTAAACTTGAATAGCCCGAATCAAGTAAAACAATATTGAATATCAATTGCTCCCCACACATTTTAATTAAATGCAATTTTTTAAGAATTATTATATTATTTTATAACAAGTAGTATCTTAACTCAAAATTATTGACGTGACATGTTCTGATGTCAATATGTATACTTCTTTTTTATTCAAATTATTTTAAAAAATATTTTTTTTATAATTATATAAAAATTAACATGTGATAAATAATTATACTAATTATTAATTATTTTAATTGTCAAATCATTATAATATAATTGTTAATCAAACATAATTAACCATAAATATAATATTTTTTATAGCTTTGTTATGCACGTGTATATTAATTAATATGAAATTGATATTTATATCAATTCTATAATTTATTTTGTGTTGTTAAAAGTTATATATAATATTTCTTTTATGGTTATATATAGTACTTTGAACACTTTTCACTTACCATGCAAGGACAATTCATATTGTTTAATCTACAAGGACCATATACCATAAATTTCTCAATCAAACTATACAGTTTAGGATGGGTGAGAGAATCAAGAATTTTAGCCGAGATATAACTATCCAAATTTTTTGTTGATTTAGATTTTTTTTACTGGTATTAAAAAACAAATCAAAGGATTAGAACATGTGGCTACGAACTAAAGTGTTAGGGTTCGAATCCTTCTTCATCCACAATCGGTCAAAAAGGTAAAGACCTTTATTTATGGGGTATAAAAATTATAAATGGATTGCGGACCAAAAGTTATGGAGTTTGGATGTGGATATTTTATTGAAATAGAATGGCCTTATCTTAATTTTTAAAAAAAATATAAATAATGGAGATTTCTAAATAAAAAAGTATGTCATAAACTTTAACGTTTAATTTGCATATTTTCACCCTTCATAAATTCTTCTTCAGTTAGGTTTGTATAGAATAGCAAAATAATTAAAATATTTGTAGCATAACAAAAATGTCTTCCTCGTCATTAATATGTTTGCTCGCAGTAATTGTAATCTCTCGAGAGAATTGATGACTGCATCAAAGATACACGTGTTATTGCTAATATTAGCGTATCAGAGAATTTTAAATTGGTTAGTTTAAATAGTCTCAGACTATGGAACAAGGGAGTATTCCGAGCCTACACTGAGATATTGACGGCGATTCTCAAATATCGCAGAACCGATTAGAATACGATGAGATAGAAGGCAATTGAGACAAATAAAAGATAGAACAAAACGGGTTATCTACTTTTAACAGTTAAAACGAACCTAAACTTTTCCTTCCAAATTCAAGAATTCGGAATGAACTAAACCTCCCCAAGTAGGATTCAAACCTACAACTAGTTAGTTAACAGCCGACTATCCTATCACTGAGCTACTAAGGAAATGAAAAAATTGATCTTATAGAGTTCAACTCCTATTGTTAACCCGATGACTAATATGAGCTCGAAGTTTTTTTTTTTGTAACTCGTGGAATTTCTTCTTAATGGCTCCATTCTATGCCTCATTTCATAGGAAACTCCAAAGTGGTTCTATTTCATTATATTCCACTCATTTTAGATCCTCTATTTTAGTGTCAGTGATAAGAGAGTCGTTTTCAGTTTATCTCTTTCTATTTTTTTATAGAAATATGGAAGGTTGAAAAATTATTATACAAATATATGGATTGAAAATTATATAATAAACTGGAGATTGCAATAGATAATAAAAAACAACGATTTGTGATGATTTTTTAATCTTTTACACTGGATAATCTAATATACTTATGCATGAAAATAATAAATTCGGTCATTGTGATTGGACTCTACTATGGATTTTGGAGTGCATTCTCCATAGGGCTCTCTTATCTCTTCATTCTTCAAGCTTGGATTATGCAAGAAGAAACTGAGAAAAAACTATCAGCAACAATTACGCATCATGTTCATATTGATCTATTATACGCCTTTGCATTTAGTATTGGGTAGACCTCATATAATAATTGTTATAGCTCTACCCCATCTTTTATTTTATTTCTTCGACAATAATAAAAAAATTTTTTGAATTATGGGAACAAGAAAAAAAATTCAACACGTAAATTTAGTATTCAAAGAATATTTTTTACTAACCTTATTTTTCAGTTATTTAATCCCATTGTCTTACCAAGTTTCATATTAGTCAGATTAGTAAGCATCTATATGTTTAGATGCAACAATAAATTGTTATTTTTAACAAGTGATATTGGAGGTTAGTTAAATAGTCACACTTTTTTCATAAAATAGATTGATATTTGTATTTGTTTGGATACAACAAAATAATGTTATTAAATATAATGAATGCATTTGCTCTAGGAAGTCTATTTTATCATAATTTCGTACTTCTATTGCTCAACTCTTTAGTATTTTTTATTTCTTACGTGTTTGTGCTATTTAGGCTGAACATCCTTGTCCTTTGTTATTAAAAAGAAATGTTCAAAAAATAAAGAAAGTGGTGAAATTGAAAAACACAAATTTAATGTTGAAAGAATTTTAGAAATAACAAGAACTAACAAAAAAAAAAGATATCTGATGAGTGAAAATTAATGCTCACGGATGTCGGCAAGTGCACCAGATCGCACAAGTAATACCACGGTGAGTGGATATTGTTCCCACAAGAATTAAAGGATTGAGTAAGCAAATTTCGATTAAAAAGCCTAATTAGATTAATAAAACCTAATTGATGATCGAAGAGGGTAGGAGAGTATCTTGATGGGAGCCTTGAGAATTTTGAGTGCTGAATGCTTGGATGTCACGAATAATGAACTTGAATGATGAATTGAGAGAAGACAGTGATGATGAGATTCAAGGGTTTTGAAGATGCTTATGCTCTTAGGAAAACCAATATTATTTATTTATTTTGAAGTTTGCAAATATCTTTCACGATAAAATCTTTAGTAACTGATTTTCGATTCCTTGACTCCTCAGTTACTCAAGCATTAATTAGGTGACAATTAATTAATCAATAGATTAAGCACAAAAACTGGTTTTAGATTCAATTAAGATGTAAAAGTAGTCCTTAAGTCGAATTATATGTCACGTATTCAAACTAGTCCTGTCCAGTTAAATCTTAAAAGAAAACATAATTTTCAAAAGTTGTTCTAATCCGAATTATATATCACTTATTCAAAATTAGAGTGAATGAAAATCATGTATGTGTTGAACACTAATTGAACCACTATTCCTAACCGAATTCAAATAGTCATGAAGAGTTTTGAATCTTTGATTCAAGTATCAAATTTTTCAATTATAATAAAAGAATCCAAGAAGAATTAGCTTACCTTTCGATCCACTAATTCAAATGAAGAACGAATAACTCAATTATGAAATAGATCAATGCAAGATTTTAAAATAAAATAAACGTAAATTAATTATTCATAGAAAATATAAACAGAATTCATAACCCTTTGAAAAAGAATTAATTACTCACAAAGAAATAAAAAAACCAAAAAAAAAAAGAAAGTAGTTCAAGAACTTGATGTTTTTCTATGAGCTATGCTCACTTATTTATAGCCTAAATTATAGATTTCAAATTTAAAACTAAACTAATCTTATTTGTCAAAAAGGGAGATAAGATAGCTATTCTAATATTATCTTTTGGAAAGAAAGATAAGCTACAAACTTTAATTTTAAATTCAAAACGAAAATTTAAATCTAAACGATCAAATCTCTTATGCTTCTAGAAAATCAATAACTAATTTTCTAGAGTGTTTAATCTCCTGGATGTGATTAAAGTTTCTGAAGATGTGGATAGTTAAGTTTTGGGTTTTAATTGTTGAATCCATGAGTTATAATTGTACTTAAACTGGCTTAGATTAAAAGAAATTTAGGCAAAAAGTCCAATATCACACTTGGAGGAGGATGTATACACCGGGCGTGGTGTGTGGGCCGCTGGGTGTGAAATTGGGTCGTCGGGCATGGAGTTGGGCCACCGGGCGCAGGGAGTTTCCGCCAGGCATGCTTGAGCGTGATTGGAATCCTTCAGACATGTGTTGCTTTACTCCTTTGGGCTACGCTTTCTGGGCCACGTTTTTTGGACCACGTTTTTATTTTCTTTATGCTTTTCTTATAAAAAAGTTTTGTTTTTTGCTATTTTTTTAGCACAAAATTTCTGAAAAGATAAACACTGTCCAAACTCCAAATATTTGAAGTCACAAAAAAAAAAGCTCCAAATATTTAATTATTTATTAAATTTTATTAGAAAATATAAAAAATTTAATTAAAATCTAAAAAAATAAATAAGAACAAAAATTTAAAAATTATTTAAGATAATGTGTCATTAATATTTTTGGAAAACAATACTTCTTCTTATCTTTTTACAATGAAGGTTAAGAATTTAAAAAAAATCAACAAAAGTCGAACATAAAAAGACATTAATATCGAAAAAATCCCTTGTAACAATATTTTATTTTATTTTAGAAAATGAAAGCGACCGTTAGGATATATAAAAAATATTCGATTTGAAAATATCATTAGAAATGATATGTTACAATTTTTTTTTGTACATGTTAAAATAATGGAAAAAAAATATCTTTTACCTATTCACCCGATTTGTTGATTTTTTGAAAAATGATAAAATAATAGACCCTTTAACAAGAGGAAAACAATTTTTTATAATAAATTCAATAATTATTGAAATCCTCATCATGAAGGAAAAAAAAAGTAATAATAGACTAAATTATACAACAAAAAGACTCAAACAAAAAACTTGATTAAAAAAATATTTAGCAGGTATTACAAAATTTTTTTTCTATTAAATGATAATTGGAAGTATTTTTTAAAAAATATTGTCGTAAATGAGTTAATATTCAATTTGGTCCCTAAACTTATATGCGAGTCTCAATTTAGTTCTTAAAGTTTTAATTGCCTCTATTTAGTCCCCAAAATTTATAAATGTGTCTCATATTAGTCCTTGAGACGATTTTTAGTATAAAAACGTTAATGAAGCACTGTTATAGACTAGTTAAAACTTGTAAAATGATGCAATTTTGGTTTTGGCATTTAAATAGTTCAAAAAGGGCATCGTATCACTTATTTTATTAGGTAAAATTTTAGTAAACACTATTTATGATGTTATTTTTGGGTTATTTGAGTGCAAAAACTAATCATTTTACAAAGTTTAGTGTGGCATCCGACTGTTCATGACAGTGTTCCGTTAACGTTTATAAGTTGAAAATTATTTCAAGAACTAATATGAGTTATGTTCACAAAGTTTGTTGACTAAATAAAAGCAATTAAAACTTTAAAGATTAAATTAAAACTTGCATGAAAATTCAGAGACCAAATTGAGTATTATCTATTCGTAAGGAGGATATAGTTAGATAATAAAAACTTGCATATAATATGAAAAATCATATTAGATAATTTAATAAATTTAATTAAATTATTATATAATAATTATCAATGCTCAACTTCACGTAATAACCCACTTAATATCATTTTGATTACCAGTAATAACCCACTGATTCCGGTTCGGTTTAAAAGTAAAAACCGTCCAATGTTTCGTTTTAAAATCCTTGCTTTAAGTCCATTGTTATTCCTCTCCGTTGCAATTTGGTAACTCGTCTTCTCAATCAGTCTCTGCCTTCTTCTCCGTCTTCATCCTCTCACTCACTCACTCACTCACTCACTCGGACGCTCTCCTCTCACCCGCTCTCCCTGTGACTCTGCCAAGACGCCGTCAACACAGCGCCCCTGTCTCGTACGTCCTGCAGTCGCCGCCACGTCGTCCTCACTTCCGCTGCCTCCAGCCCTCCACGCTGTCCTCATTCCTCGCTCTCCACTGCAACCATGCCTTCGTTAGGGTTTGTCCTTCTCTCTTCACCTCATTTTAGTTTAGTTAATTTTATTCTCTTAAGAAGCTAATTTTGCGCTGAATCAATTGTTTGAGAACTGAAATTAGTTTTGCTGCTAATGTATGAGGATAGTTTTGTTCTTTTGTTCCTTTTTTAATTTTCATATAATTGTTGAGTTGTTATGTTCTGTGTTCTGATTTTTTTTATTGTGTTAAAAACCAATAAGTAAGATATGCAAGTTAACCGTTTGTCAAATTAGACGTAAGAGTATCATTGGATTATAAATATGATAAACTTAGAATATCATTGTGATATGTATGTGAAGTGTAATTACTCAAGGTTATTCTCAATTGGATAGCGTCACACCTCTCTGTAACTCGGGAGCTGAAAATGCCCGTTAGTATTGGACTATTGTCTATTGGTGGACACGTGGAGAAAGAAGTTGAAATCAAGGAGATCCGCCACAGTGCTAGGATTTGAGGATCCCACCCAGGACATGATGATTTTGTAATAGGTTGATGGTATTAATAGGAGAATAAGGTATCAGGAAGGGTGTGTTTAGTTGATGTGAATGGTCGCCCTATCCCTCTTATTTTTCTTCAATACTTCGGTTTCTTTTCTCCCTACTTACTTGAGCAATTGAGACCCAATTGGCTCTATTTATTTTCCCTTGTAAGAAACACATCACTGATAATACTAGTACAAAGAATTACATCTTCCTTATTGCTTCCTTTTCTATTTACTTTTCTGTGTTCCTTACTTGGAGAGTGAGTATTTAATGCGTATCTAGTGAAAGAGAAAGCTGTTTGTGTACCTAGATAATTCGAATATTTATGATCAAGGTTTGATCAAGAAATTGAAAGTGTTTGATGGGCTTGCAATGTCAATTGGAAATGGCCACATTGATACTGCAGAGCTTAGAACTGAAAGTGAGCTATCATAGGTTTGGTAATCTGTTTCCTTTCTATATAAATTTTGGCAACAACAAAAAAATTTTAATTTATTTTTTAACTTGTTTATGTTTTGGGGTGATGGAGGGGAAATCAGACACTCTTTAGTGGGATTGAACTCTAATTTTATCCCTTATCTAGAAGACTAGTCAATAAGTTGGTCATTCTATGAGTTTCCCATGGATAACTAAGTTTATGATGATAATATGAACAGTTTGGATACAGAGAGTTCCATTGATGGCAACGCTGCATGGGTGAGAACTTGCTTGCCAATGGTGTACTTTTCTTTTCACAATGACTTGACAAAATTGAAAGATTAAATTATGATATTTTCCGTTGAACAAAAGAGTTGTCCTGGGATACAAATGTTCTTGACCAGTTAATTTAGTAGGGTCTTTATTAGTCTAAAGCTGTTTGATTATTTTCATCATAAGCCAAGTAAAGTAATAATTTAACCAAAATTTTGTTAGTTATTGAAGTGGTACACTTTAAGATTGGATTTTGCCTTCATAGTATACATGCTGTGTCATATGGCTGCAATTGTTGTATAATATCTACAATCATATGAAGCAACTCAATTTAGATGGTAGGGTATCAACATAATATGTGCCAACAGTCATGCTTTTTTCAATTGTACAAACAGATGGAGAAGGAAAAATTCAGATACAAGCTAGTCCAGTTACTCCAACTTCGAAAGAACTGCAACTTCTAAAAAGGTATAAGGTCACATAGTGTAGATACTTTCTTTTCTTTATATATATATATATATATATATAATTAATGCAAGTTTGTAGCCACGGTCGGATTCACAACATGCATGATAAAGTCAAAACTAAGCTTGAGATAAGCTTCCAATTCAGTTGTTTTTTTTTTCCCTCTATGAATTAAGATGATCATAGAACATCAAATACATTTTGTCTCTTTAATTCTGTACCAAACCATGAAGAATATGAGGTGAGACCAACATAAATGATTCAGAATAAATTCAGTATGTTTCTTACTTGGTATGGAGCTTCAAATACTCAATTACAGAATACAATGCTAAATTTCTCTGTGACTACGAAAGAATGCTTCTACCTTGGGTTTCTTTTGTACAATCAATTAAATTTGATTAATGCATCTTCATTGACTTCAGTTTCATTCACAATTTGTCAATCAATTAGGCTACGCTTGAGAGACCAAAGTTTTATAGAGAGCAAAAACAAAAAAAGAAGAAATTATGTTCACGGATGCAATAGGGAATGCAGGGTACTCTCTGCTGAAGGATTTAAGAGCTGAAATTGAAGTGAAGGATGGAACTTTTTCTCTCTGCTTTTGGGTTTATTTGGCCAACTCAACTACATTTCCTGCTACCATTATTCAGCAGGTATGTGCTTCTTTTTTTTTTTTTGGCCTTTTTTCTCTCGTAAGAATGGCAAAAATTTCATCGCTTCTGGTTATGGCATTGTTCTTTTAGAATTGTTGTTTGTGTCATTGGTTGGTTTTTTCCTGATATGAAGGAGGGTTAAGTTAGCTCTTAAACATTATTGATTAGTTACTTTAATTTAATGATATTTAGCTTGAAATTGTATCATTACCGTGGTGACCTTGTTTTCCTTGGCCAGTAGTTGCGAATGTAATATGATATATTCTGTTACAATTTTCTTGTATGAATCACACAAGCATAAGAAAGTTGCAAAATTTTTAACTTGCATGTTTCACTGTCACTGCACATTTAAATTGTTTTGACAATTAATGTGCTAGATTAATGTGTGGTTTCTCTATATTTTATGTATTTACATCATTGGTGTTTTCTTGATGTATTCCCCTGCTATATTTGTGTGGATTGCGAATTGATCTCCGATTCCCATTCTGAGTTCAATTTTCTGCTCCCAGTTCTACTTCAAACTCTGACCACAAACCTCTTGCCCTGTGTGTATTTTTTCGGAATTTAGAATAGACCTTTGCAATTTGATATTGTTATATATGATGTACATATAAGGGTTTGAATATTTTTTACTGTGCTACGTTAATATTGTGTCTTGGAGAGGTAAGAGTAAATCACTATTGGTGCTGTTACCTGAACACTTAACTCTGAGGTTGAAAACTTTCAAGTCCAGTGCTTTTGTCTAACAGTAGTGATTCTTTTCTTTTTGGTTACCATTGTGGTGTATGTTCTAAGTTTTCAGTTAGATAATTCAAGGCTTCAAGCTGAAGTTCAATGAACTAATTGGTATGCAGGTTTGCTCTGATGTTTCTGAAAGTGCTCCTTTCCTTGTTATAAATGATCACAAGAGAATTAATCTTCTACCGCTTCTTCTCTTACATGAAGAAGCTCCTGATACTGGCAATATCAATTCCTTGACGGAAGTTGCATATGCAACTGTAGATTTTGAGTTTCCATTGCAAAATTGGGTTCACATTGGATGTGAGGTATCTTCTATGATTACTTGAGGATTGTGTTGTGTCCAATATATTGCATGTTTCTTCGGTGTATAGCCTTTTCATCAGTGAGCTATAACTATGACCTGCCTTTACTTATATTTTATTATTGTTAAGACATTGACCAATTTGCATTTGATGTTGTGTGTTTACTTTATTTAATTAAAACAAGAAGTAAACAAAGTTGAACAAAAAGAAAAGACTTGCAATTTCCTCAACGATAAACCTTCCCTTAAAGCACATAATAGTTAGCAAATAACAAGGCATTTTTCTTGCTTTTACTTTTGAGACACTAATCCTTTTCCACTGTCTCTCTTTTTCTCTTTAACTCCACAACCCCCCCCCCCCCGGCCCGCCCCGGGGCCGCTATTCCACATATATGATGTAGCTATCTGTGTCATTACAGGTTTGCCCTAATCACATGAAACTACAGATTAATGGAGAGATTGTTGGAGAAAAACCGCTGTCATCAAATAAGGAACCCAGTTCAAATGATTTGAGGAAAATAGTTTTGGCAAATATTGGTGGAGATGGAAATATTTCACACGGTTATGTGTACAATTTTCAAGTTTTCCCTTCTGTTTCATCTATTAAAGATCACCATATGAAGGTGATTGGGTAATTATAATTTTGTTCCTTGAAATGGCACTATAATTTCATTTCAGTTTTGTAATTTCCATATCTCTGAGTATTTGAATTAGGCATAAAACATAAGTTGTTCCTTTCCTGACAACTCTAATGTTTGATGCCAGGATCCTCCTCTAAAGTTATCTATTGATGAGTCATCTGCCTCTGAGATTGAAGAAGAAAGTGATGGTGTTTGGAGCATTGTTGGTGGCAAGGTATGGAATATGTTTTGTTCAAGGCACTTTGTTAATCTATCTGCTGAATGTTTTGAATCATAAGAAGAATGCTCCTGTGGGAGCATGATATTTTCAGTTTGAATATCACTTGCATTATTTATGTGTCTTTTGAAAGGTGCTTACAATTGTCTTAATATGGGATCTCAAATTACAATATTGATCCTAGTTTCTAGGTTGTCAATTCTATTTCCAACAATATCCTTAGAACTATCATGGGTGGCCTAACCATAAATGTTCATGTCATAAAATTCATAAAATAGTCATATGAATATTTCACACACCTTAGAGCAGTAGAGGAACCAAGTGAGGGAGGAAATAATAGCTGACAAGAGAAGATTAATCCACTGCCTTTTCATTACACAAGAAGAAGTAGGCTTAGGGGTAAGAAGGGAAAGAGTGAAAGAAGAGAGACTGTTGTAACTAACTTGCCACCTGGCACAAGGAGGGCAGTGCGAAAGGAGGTGAGAAAGCATGATACCGTCAGGATCAAGAGAGAGAGAGTAGGAGGAGAGTATTTGAGGAGCTAGGAATTGGAGAGGGTAGGAATTCAGTTAGAAGGAAACAAAATAGACTTGCGAGAGAGGCTGGCTTCCAAATCTCAGCCCATTGTTCCTTGTTTTCCTTTTCATTTTCTGCACTAGTTTATTCAATAATATACAGTTTAGGGTGTAATCATATTAATTCATCCCATTCAATTCTGTGTGTGTTTGTTTTTCCCTAGGTGCAGGTACTGGTTTTAGCATTGTTCCTTGTTTGTTTTTTATTTGGCTCCAAAAGAAAAAGAAGAAGAGAGGGGAGGGGGGGGGGGGGCAGGAGGGAGAAACTTTAAAATTGAACATAATGATGAGTATCAAACACTACGTGGGCAAGTTTGCTGAGTTGTGACAAATTTATGTTACCAAAAACATGCATAAATGTGGGATCATTCATGGGGAGAAAAATGTCAAATGACATGAGTTGAAGTGTTTGAATATGTTATATTATCAAATGTACAAGGAATAAGCCTCTTTATAGAGGAATTATAGAAATAAAAATAACTAGAAAATAGGAAAAAAGGGAAAAATACTAACCTAAAATAAAAGAAAGATTTCTAATCATAAAATCCCTAAAGTTAAGCTAAACTAAAAAAGGAAAAGATTTATAATTAATTCTATTTACATAAAAGATTCATGAAAGGAATTAGGAATTTGATTTTGATTTGATCTAGTCAACACTCTCCCTCAAGCTAGCTTGAAGATATCATTCATTGACAGCTTGCTTATTATGCTATCAAAAGTCTTCTTGGGTAATCCTTTAGTTAGAACATCTGCTAATTGTTCCGCGGTTGGAATATATGAGATGCATATCTGTCTTCTTTCAATCTTTTCCCTGATAAAATGCTTGTCAACTTCAACATGTTTAGTTCTATCATGCAACACTGGATTATGAGAAATGGAAATTGCAGATTTGTTGTCACAATACAACCTCATTGGTAGAGAAATGGAAACTTTTAGTTCTTGTAGGATTTTCTCTACCCATAGTGCTTCACATATTCCATGAGCCACTGCTCTAAACTCAGCTTCTGCACTACTTCGTGCCACAACACTCTGTTTTTTACTCCTCCAACTAACCAAGTTTCCACCAACAAAAGTACAATACCCAGATGTTGACCTTCTATCCATGACATTCCCAGCCCAATCCACATTTGTATAAGCTTCTACTTGAAGATGTCCATGCTTTTAGTAGAGTAACCCTTTCCCAGACGACCTTTTCAAGTACCTTAAGATTTTAAAGACAGCATCCATGTGTTCTTGACCAGGTGAATGCATAAATTGGCTTACCATGCTCACAGCAAAGGCTATATCCGGGCGTGTATGGGATAAATAGATTAGCCTCCCTACCAACCGTTGATATCTCCTTTTGTCCATTACATTTCCTGGTTCAGCTGGCTTCGATTTCAGGTTAGGCTCTATAGGTGTTTCAGCAGGTTTACAACCAAGTAATCCCGTCTCTTTTAAAAGATCTAGGATGTACTTTCGTTGGTTCATAAAAATGCCTTCCTTAGACCTTGCAAATTCAATTCCAAGGAAGTATTTTAATGAGCCAAGTTCTTTGATTTCAAATGCTTTGGCAAGTTTTTCCTTCAAGTTTTTTAGCTCCAAAAAATCATCACCTGTCAGAATAATGTCATCCACATATACAATTAAGATGACAGTTTTATTAGCTGCTGAATGTTTATAGAAAAGTGTATGGTCAGCTTGGCTGAGTATAACTAAGTTCTTTCACCACCATTCCAAGTCGTTCAAACCAGGCTCTTGGGGATTGTTTCAATCCATAGAAAGATTTCTTTAGTTTGCACACTTTATTCCTCCCTAGTTCAGTCTCAAATCAGGTGGAAGTTTCATGAACACCTCTTCCTCTAGCTCCCCATTCAGGAAAGCATTCTTTATATCCAATTGATGTAAAGGCCAATTGTAATTTGCAGCAAGAGATAAGAGAATCCGCATAGAGCTGAATTTGGCAACTGGAGCAAAAGTCTCTCGATAGTCTACGCCATAGGTTTGTGTATATCCCCTAGCTACTAACCTAGCCTTATACCCCTCTATGCTTCCATCAGCATTGCACTTGATGGTAAAAACCCACCTGCAGCCAACCAATTTTGTATTCTGTGGCAGATCTACAATCTCCCAAGTTTCATTCTTCTTGAGTGCATGCCACTCTTCCATCACTGCTAATTTCCAGTTGGGATCATCTAGTACTTCCTCTATGTTCTTAGATTCAAACAGATTTGTAATTTTAGAAGTAAAAGTTCGATGTTTTTGAGAGAGATTTTGGTAAGAGACATAATTGGAAATAGGATGGTTGGTGCTGGTTTTGAGTACCTTTTTGGTGCAGGTTCTGGTTTCTTCCCTAAGGGCTATTGGCAAGTTATTATTAGAAGTGACAATTTCAGATTTACCTGGAAGTTCCTGAAGTACTACAGTTGGGCTGTCTTCCGGGTTTTCAGATTGGGTTGGTGTAGAGATGATAGGTTGGTCTCTAGTCTTGGGATATTTCCGAACATAACACCGAAGTTCCTTTTCTGATTGTGGTATTTTTTTTCCTGTTTGGATTCCAACTAATTCTGGCACAATTTCAGAATTGGTTTCCAAATCTTGTTTTGCAATTGTTTTAGAATTTACTTGATTAGTGAAAGTTGCATCTTCAATATGTAAGATAGGAGTGGGTAAACGTTCATGCAAAAAATTTTCTTCTCTTAGACTCTCTCCCTGAAGAGAATTTTTCTGAAAAAATATTTCATGTTCCAAAAAACATCCATGCTCACATGAAATTTCTTGGTGTGTGGATTGAAACATTTATAACCCTTTTGACTTGGAGAATAGCCAATAAAAATGCATTTTTTGGCCCTTGGATCAAGTTTACTTCGATATGAAGGTGTATGTAAAAACATAGTGCAACAAAAAACTTTTAAAGGTAAGTCAGAGTGCAACCTACATGCTGAAAAATTCTTTTTGAAAGTATCCAATGATGTGCAGTAATTTAACAACGTGTGGTTATTCGATTTATGAGATAGGCTGTTGTTAGGACAGCATCTCCCCATAAATACTTTGGAACATTACCCTCAAACATAATGGCACGTGCTACTTCAAGATGTTTATTCTTCCTTTCAGCAATGCCATTTTGTTGGGGTGTATTGGGACATGTAGATTGATGTTGAATACCTTTTTTTTGAAGAAATTCACCAAGATTTTTATTAAAGTATTCAGTGCCATTATCAGTTCTTACTATTAAAATTTTTGTGTCAAATTGTGTTTCTACCAATGTTGAAAAATACTGAATTGAGTTGTTATTTTCGATGGACCCTATACATCACTATGAATCAAGTGGAAATGTTTAGATGTATGATAAGTTTGAGAGTAATAAGGAGCTCTATGACTCTTTGAACGAATACAACTTTCACATTTAAGTAAGGAAGAATCAATATTCTTAAACAAACTTGGAAACAAATGTTTGAGATATGGAAAACTAGGGTGTCCTAGTCTATTGTGCCAGAGCATTATTTGACATAGAACTTATACCACTAAATCCTTGAGCTATTGTATCCTCCGAGATATCCCCAAAATGATAAAGCCCATCCATCATCTTAGCACTGCCAATCATCTTCCCCGAGGTCAGGTCCTGAAAAATACCATGAGTGTCAAAGAATGTCACAGCACAATTGGAATCATTGTAGATTTTACTAATAGAGAGAAGATTACAAGAAAGCTTTGGTACATGTAGAACATTTCTTAGGTCAATATTTTTGGACAGTTTAATTGTATTTTTTCCGGCAATAGATGAAAAACTACCATCAGCAACTCTAATTTTCTCATTTTCAAAGCAAGGAGAATAAGTTTTAAATAAAGGGGAGAGGCTGGTCATATGGTCAGATGCACCTGAATCGACAATCCATGGTGCATTTAAGTTTGAAGTGCAGTTAAGGGACATAGGAATACTAAAATTACCTGTTTGAGCCAAAGAACCACTAGGAGTACTAGACACAACTGGAATTTAACAGCCTTATGAGCTGCTCAACCTGTTCCTTACTCAATGATGATTTTTCAGCCTCATGAGCAGTTGGGGTAGAGCGTATTTTGGGACTAGGTTTGCTGTCTTTAAGATGTGTTGGTTTTTCATGAATCTTCTAATAGGTTTCTCGGGTGTGACGAGGTTTATTGCAGTGGTCACACCAAAGATTGGAGGGATGCTTCTGATTTGATGAACTTTTAAGTGTAGCAAGTGCCACTAAGAGTGCATTAGACTCCAAAGAAGTATGTTCAGTCTTGCCTTTCCCCATCATCACAGCTCTACGAGTTTCCTCTCTTCTAACTTCAGCAAATACTTCTCTAATGGAGGATAGGATTGCTCTTCCAATAATTCTGTCACGAACTTCATCTAGCTCCACGTTAAGGCCTGCAAGAAACTGGAATATCCTCCCTTCTTCCACTGTTTGTTGGTGGTGTTTGGCATCAGCGGCTGAATTCCACTTGTAGTTATTGAAGTGGTCAAGATCCTGCCACACCCGCTTCAATGTGTGGAAATATTTGGTGACATTGTCACTTCCTTGTTGAATTTCTCTAGCTTTTAGAGTAAGTTCATAAATCTGGGATTTATTCCCAAGATCAGAGTACATCTCCTTGACACTATCCTACAATTCTTTGGCAGTGGTATAGTACATGTAGTTACTGCTGATATCCTCCTCCATTGAGTTCACCAACCATGTCATCACCATAGACTTTTCGGTATCCCACACATTATATTGCGGGTCAGTGATGTTAGGTTGGCTTTGCTCACCGGTGAGATATCCAATCTTCCCTCTTCCACGGATATACATCTGAACTTATTGAGACCACCTAAGATAGTTTAACCCATTGAGTCGAAATGTGGTGATCTGAACTGAATGAGAGTCACCACTAACTAGTACCCGTTGCTCAGATTTGAAATCTGATGGAGTAGGAATAGTGTTCTCCTTCTGTTCAGGATTAATGACTGAGGAACTGTCAGCCATAGCTATAAATCAGAGGCACAGTGCAGAGATCTTGCTCTAATACCAAGTTGAAGTGTTTGAATATGTTATATTATCAAATATACAGGGAATCAGCTTCTTTATAGAGGAATTACAGAAATAGAAATAACTAGAAAATAGGAAAGAAGGGAAAAATACTAGCCTAAAATAAAAGAAAGATTTCTAATCATAAAATCCCTAAAATTAAGCTAAACTAAAAAAGGAAAAGATTTATAATTAATTCTATTTACATAAAAGATTCATGAAAGGAATTAGGAATTTGATTTTGATTTGATCTAGTCAACAACATGTGATCTTATTCATACCTAGCAAAGTTTAGTGACATGTGATCTTTATTGATACCTAGCAAAAGTTTAGAGTGGTATGAAAATGTTTGAAGAAAACCTGTTGAGGCTCCTATTAGGAATGTGGATGAGATAAAAGAGTTTGGTAGCTGGACGCAGAGAGTGACCCAAGAAAACCTTGGAAGAAATTATTATCAGAGGTTACATATATATGATTTATGACAAAGTAATACGGCATCATTTGATCCATGTGGCTAACCTTAGTTATTATGAAAAGGTTAGTAGTTGTTGTTGTATCTAGCATAAGCTTGAGTTCATGAGTGTTAACTTGATTAGTCAAAAGTGAACATTTGTCTCATAGTTATTCTAGGTTACTAAGAGACGATTAATATTTACTAGTTTTGGTTTTGGTGAAAATCTCGTGCATATGTATAATAGCACAACATTTTTCCAATGAGATAAAACAAATGCTTGCCATTTTTGTACAGCTATCTGGTCATGTAGATTGACTGCATTATTTATTGCAAGCCACTAGCATGCATAATGTTAATCCTGAAACTTCAACTGTTAATATTTACATTTTTTCTTTCCTGATAATGAACCTGTCTAGTATGGAACAAATTAATTGCTATTTTTTTTCGTTGAAACTTTGGAAACAATTTTGCCTTTCTTTATTTTGGTACAGGCATCTTGTCGTAGGAACTTCTCTTTGGACGTTGTACTATTAGATGTTTTTGGCCAACCTGTTGATAAGGAGAATGAGGTTTGTGTGCTGGTGTTAATGCTGAACAAGTTAGTGCTCTTCACTTAGAAGAGAGGGACGCTTTTTGGTATTAACATTATCCTTTGTTGATGATGTTAGCAGGTTTATGCTTCACTTTTGTATGCTGACACGCGGGCACCAGTGGAGAATACAATTGATGAAGAAGCACCCATTTTGGCTAGCTATGATGGAATTGAATTTCCTTCTTATGAAAGACCGAGTAAACTTTTACTGGGCCGTGCATCTTTTAAGCTGAAGATATCTCAGGTAAAGATATCACCACATACAATCTTGGCTTATGCTATCCCTTCTGTACATTTTCCAGCTCTTGCCCAATATTCCATTTGATAATTACATGAGAAGCAAATTTTATTTCGAGAGGAAAATACCCAATATTTTCATCAATGGGACTATCTTCATACTTATGCTAGTTGCTATCACCTAAAATGATGCCTTTATTTTTCCTGTTGCAACTGACATACACGGGCACCTGACTCATACAACAAAGTAACATGGACAAATTCCTGTAAAACATTAATGAGAAATCCCATTGCTGAACACACTACTGTCTACTATTAAAAGATACTTCTGTACATTGTATTTGAGCTGCCACATTGTTTTATCGGAAAATGGCGTTGTGCTACACTGTGAGGCAGTCTTCAAGGTGTCATGCCATGTGATTTCATAATTCGCATATGTTGTCATTCCTTTGGTTAACAGTTTGATCCCCCCCCCCCTCCTTCTCTCCTCTAAACTGTTGTGCATTTGAAACAGTTCTGAATTAAAATGTTTAATTTGATCATATCCTGAACTAAAAAGATGGTATATGTTAGAGAGATTAATGTGATTGTACTTGCCTTGTTGACATCAATTACAATGCCATGAAATATAAGAATATGTTGACTCAAATTCAAGGTGTCATACATGACTCTCCAATTAAGTTCTGATATTCTTTGGCAGTTTGGCACCATCACTAACTATGTTTCCATTTGCCAGCTTTCATCCAAGTGTGATAACAGGTTGTTCCTCATCAAATTCTGTGTTCCAAAATTAGGGAATTATCCTTTTTTTGAGGCACTCTCCCGTCCAATTCGATGCATCTCCAGGAGTCGTAATACCCGATTGTCTACCCTGGTGTGGAAAAGGTCACCTGGTCTTGCTAAGCATAATTTAATCCAATCTTCAGGAATGGATGATGCATCCTTTGAACATCAGCATCCTGTTTGTGAGGCAAAATCTAATCCATTAACGAAGCGATTCAGATTTGGACATGACAAGATATCTGTATCAGTGAAGGCTGACACCAACGTAGAGCAACCTGACGAGGAATGTAATTCTCATGCCCGGACTACTAATCAGGTGGCTTGTCTGTTTCCTTTGTCAATCCAAGCCTATTTAGCGACCTCTAAAAACCAAACATCTGTGTGCAATGGGCCTAGATTTTGGATAAATGTTGCTTGATAATCAAGAAAATTGTTTTGGACCAATTTTTAATTAGGACAATTTTAAGTTAAAATTAATTCATAACCAACAATCTACCAAATTATTTTGTCGCTGACAAAAATGCCTCCAATTTTGTTATCGACAAAAATATCCTTAAATTATTTAAAAATGTGACAAAAATACACACTCGTGAATTAAAACATCGTTAAAGGAAAACAGTGATGTGGCAAACGGAGTTTCATATATGACATGTGAAACTCTGACATTAACAAATGAGTCACGTCACGATTTTCTGTTAACGGAGTAGGTTTCTAATTGCGGTTGAGCATTTTTGGCACGTTTTCAAATTATTTGACGATATTTTTATCGATAACAAAATTCGGTAACATTTTTGTCAGCATCAAGATATTTCGGGTGCAATTTTGCTGGTTTACCCCAACCAATTTTAAGTTATTTCTAGTGTAAACTACAAAATTCATACCCAATTTTCGAAGATGCTTATAAAAAAATCTCACTTTTGTTAAGGACAAAAATGTCCTCAAAAGATTTTGAAACGCAACAAAATATCCAACGTTAAATATATATTCTCAAAAAGTGCTTTAGAAATTGGATTTTGATGCGGCTTTTTGCAAGTATGATTAGAAAAGCGAGACCATTTTATCCTTTAAATTTGATAATTTTATTCTAAGTAGATTTTTTTGCGATTCTTTTTTATAAATGACCAATAACACTTTTAAAAAATATTTTTTTTTCTAGAAATCGAATTATTATCCGATTTTTTGTGTGTATACTTTCTCAATAGTTATTCAAATATTCCTACAAATTTGGATCAAATGCATAAGCGGTTTGTCAAATACAAAAGTCGTTTGCTACTTATAAAAAAATGATATTATTTTTGGTTATTTTTGTTGCGTTTTATAATATTTTAAGGACATTTTTGTCGTTTTAAAAAATGAGGGTTATTTTTGTTAGCGTTTCCAAAAATCTGGTGCGATTTTGGTTGTTTATCCTTATCTCTATCTAATAATTTTTTATTTATTATTATTATAATATTTTTTTCCATTGACAACAAGCTATATATTCTCTTATCCTCCAAAACATTTTTGAAACAATCTATATATTCTCTTATTCTCCAAAACATTTTGAAAAATGACCTAAATGTACTTCTAAATTTGGTTTATACTGATACAACTTCATTGAAAAAAAAAAGTTATTGAAAAATAGACACTAGGAAGTTTAGGTGATTTTTCTTTTAATTATCTCTTTAGGATATTTGTCTTAAATTGTCTCTTTTGGATAGTTGTCTTAAAATCGTGTGTGAGATTTATCTTAAATAGCTCTTTTCTTAATGTGATTTTCCTTTTACTAATTATTGAATATCACGGCAAATTTACTGTGAATTAGGTTGAGAATGGGCTTACAACTGGCTTGTATGGCACACCTGCTAACTACGAGGCATATGAGACTCTGTCTGATTCAGAGAGTATAGGGGAGAGAAATTCACCTTCAAATAATGTAGCAAGTAGAAGATATCCAATATCTGACATGACTGTTTTTAAGTACTGCTTGGCTGGCTTAGCTGAGAGATCGCTGATGCTTAAGGAGATTGCATCCTTGGCCTCAAAGAAAGAAATTTCAGAGTTGGCCCATCATGTGTCACTTTATTCAGGATGTTCACACCATAGGTAAGGTTATTATTGATGTAGTGTTATATAATTGCATTAGCACCCCTTACCTTAACTCAGCTTTGAGTTGCTGGACGTGCGCTCTTGTTTCTGACGCAAAGTAGGAGCTTCTCCCACGCTTGCCATGAAAATTTGCAATTAACCACTAGTGTGAAATTCGTATGCACTTGAGATTTCATTGTGGAGAGCATCTTAAGAGGCTGAATAGCAAACCGATCGATGAGGCTGAAGAGACGATTGCTCTTGATCGCAGAGAGAATTTGGCTGCGCCAGAGAAAGTTTTGATCACCAAGTCGGAGAGAACGATTGGGAAGAGGACACAGAGGCAGATGAGGAGGATCAGTCGGTGTTGGCGGATTCATTAGCAGAGGCGATGGAGGAGAATCGATGCTTTTGCAATCAGAAGCTCTTGATACCATAATAGAGTTTGAGAATTCAAAGAAGAGAAAGGTGAAAGAGGGAGGGAGAGGGAGAGAGAGTACTGAACCAGTACTTATATACACAAGTGAGAAAAGAGTGTTCAGCACACTAGTTGAAGAGGGTAGAGAAGTCCTTACATACTTTAGTTAGGGGCTGTTAGGGAATCTATCCTACCTGGCAATTGTATAATTGCCTTAACAGCTTCTAGACTCTTGTAGATTCTTTACTCAGCTCACTCTATTAAAATTGATCTTTCTTTCCTAACAGATTGTATTCCGGCATTCTTCTATCCATGTATTTTGACTTTCTAAACAAAGTGTACCAATTTTCTTCTAGTATTATTCAACATAATCGCTTGTCTTTATTGTAATTTATCATGCCTATTCCTTTTTAACTACTTGCTTGATCTGTAAATCAGAAATCAAATATTAATTGCCAAAAAATTGGTGGAAGATGGAACTAATCTTTGGAAGGTGATGTCTCCAAACAACAACCACGTTCCTTGGGAGAGTGCAGTATATGAGATTGAAGAGCAATTCATGAAGATTGCTTCTTGCAGTTCGCGATCTCTCTCACATCAGGTCGTTTCTTTTGTTACTGCCCATGAAATCACTAACAGTTGTGATAACATGTTGCTGCTGTTTACTTTCAACTATTTTAGATGATATTTCTGTTTCAAGGAATTCATGAAGCAAACTATGAATACGAATGGTAAATGAAGGGAATGGATCCTCTCAATTTTTTTTCTCAATTGTTTGGTTAAGTGTGATCTTTCATCTTACATTCTTTAAGTGGGACCAAGAGAAAACATATAAGAGAAGATATTGGATGGTAAAAGATCATACTTTACCAAACAATCGAGGATAAAAAATTGAAAGGATCCACTCCAGTAAATGAAAACCTAAATCTATTTTCGAAATTCTAAAACCAAAATAAGCATATGCATGATATTTGAGCTCTTGCAGAAGCAATAAGAATTTTCATAAAATATGTATAGATTATTATACTTAAATTACTATGAAGGAATGTTGCTGTCATTGTTTTGTCATACTTCTTGCTGCTTTAAACCATATTAACTTCCTCTCCAATTGTTGCTTTCGTTTGTAAATCTTTTGTGCAGCAAAGATATGTAATTGGCATTATGGGGGCATGTCATCAGTTTTTCACATTTTGGTTCCAAAACCGTGAAATCCTATAAATAATATATGTCCAAGTATTCTAGGTTTTTGCATTATCCTCTTTATTGAAAATTATTGCCATATTGGGCTAATATCTTATGGTAGAGCTAGGCCTTTCCAGTTCTGTGCACTGAAAAATTAGAAAGAGATATGAGTTATTAGCGGTCATTTTTTGTTTTTAATTTTTCTAAGAAATTTTATAATTGTTGCAGGACCTAGAGCTTCTAAGAGTTATTGCTGGATGTCAAGAGTATTTAGCCCAAGAAAACTTTGAGAAGTTATGGTGCTGGTTGTACCCTGTGGCTTACATAATTTCAAAGGAGCGGATAAACCCTATCTGGAATTCTACATCACCTAAGTGGATAGAAGGATTCATAACTAAGGAGGAAGCAGAAGCTTCGCTTCAAGGTCCCACAGGACTTCAAGAACCAGGTACATTTGTATTGAGATTCCCCACCTCAAGAAGCTGGCCCCACCCAGATGCAGGTAGCCTAATTGTCACATATGTTGGCAATGATTACAAACTTCACCACAGGCTACTCTCGGTGGATCGTGTTTTTGGGTAAGCTTTAGTTCTTGATTCTATGCTATTTAACTGAACTTTTGTTGGCATGTTTCTAAAGCTTGCGAAAATTCGTTAGATTAATACTCAGTAGGGAAGTTTGGGGTAGATTTGATGGATTCCCATTTAAGAGGGAAACTTATGGACCTGACCATAACAATTATGTGTGGTTGGTTTTCATTTCCATGCATTTTCATTCTGTTGCTCATTTATGCCGAGTATTCGAAATCAGTGGCTGAATTTACTTGGTACAAGGGTGCCTTGAAATTTACAATGCATTTTCAACATTTCCATGATAAATATGAACTATACTTAAGCCTCAATTTGGTCCTAATACCCTATTTATTACTGGAATTAGAAATCACCAAGAATTAATGTTTGTGCAAAAATGACTAGATAGCGAGGATATTCAACGGATCACTTAACTTTCCCAAAACTCGCATGTTTGCACATACAACTTATAACTGCTACTATTTCATTAATGACAGAAATTACATACCTTGTGATTATTGCAGCTCTGGTGATAAAGGAATCGACATGAAGCCACTCCAAGCTATGCTACTGGAAGAACCTGAGTTGACTCGATTGGGAAGGCAAGTTATAAAGCATTCTTCATAAGTTGAGGGTACTGGAAATATTTTTTTCGACAAAATAGTCCTTGAATAAAAGAAAGGCATTCGTGATCTTTGGGACGACACATGTGCCTTTTCTTATTGAGGGGTTATTCTGTCAAAATTATAATTTTTCCGGGGCCAGAGAGCCAAGATAGTGGTTTGTCCCCTTATTCATTATTATATAATTATGCTTTAAACTTTCGTCAAGATTATCATTATTCAAATCACTTGCAACTGTTCAGGATAATAAGAGGCCATTAGGATCGGTAGAACTGTGCAGAATTCCCTTCACCACCCAGTTGAGTTCCTTTGAAGGTTGTCTTTGAGTGATAGACTCAGAGAAGATGCGGCTTCTTGTGGTTGATTTACGATAGAATGTTTTCCATCCAGCATATATGTATATAATTTAAGATTTTAGGTATGATATTTTCAACTTTAGCAGCTGTTGATCGTTGAACTGAATTTATTCATATGTAACCACCACCACAATTCATAGCATTGTTTTTCATGTGCAGTTGGCTTCAATAGCCATCTTGCTAATTGATAACGCAATGATTCTATTGATTTTTCTAGTGAAAAAAAAACTAACCCGTTAACTAGGTTTTTACTTGAACTTCAAAGGAAGATGCAAGTCGTAATTCATAGAACCGTAACAGATCATAAATGCCATTCACCATTTGTAAATAGAGGAGTGATAGGGGATCAACAACTTTTATATTTTATAACCATTAATTAGTCATTAATAGTATTTTTAATGGTGTGATATTAGGCTGCGTTTGTTTACAGAGACAGGACACTGAGACATGGACACAGAGACACAAAATCATGTTTGGCAGAGGAGACATGGACAAAGACAGTGTGTCTAGAGACACTGAATTAGTGTATTTTGTGTCCATCCTGACAGGAAGGACACAGAGACACTAACAAAGGACACAACTTATTTTTCATTATTTTTTGTTAATTTTTCATAATTGTTTTTTTTTATTACTATATTTTTCATCTCAAATTTTTTGAATGAAAAAGATGAGAATAAATTAGATTCTCATAATTTGTTCTAGTTTATCACCAAATAGAATACAAGAACACAATTTTGTGTCTCTGTCCATCAGTGTCTTGTTCTGTCCTATTCTTAATGTCTTGTCCTGTCCTGTTCTCAGAAACAAACGCAGCCTTACATCCAATGGTGGGAGATCACTCACTTTTCTTTTAATGGTTAAGTGCTAGTCACAAAATACAAAAATTGTTGATTTCTTAGACTTTTTCTTGTAAATATATATTACATCACAATTTAGAATGAATTAAAACTAAATCATACGTAACTTAAAAATAGATTTCATAATTCAAATCTAACGTAAGCAAATTTTACAAATTCATAAATTTTAAATTCTTAAATAAAAAATGTTACATATTTACTAAATCAATTTTTCTGTATTTGTGTATTTTTTTTTCATAGAATTTTCAATTAAATAATCAATTATAAGAATAATCAAATCTAGTAGAATAATCATCTGGTTATAATAGTGTTCATACCCTGGCCCAATGATAAAGGCCCAGGTCCAAATAGAAAGGCCTAATCCGAAGAATTAAGCCTAGTTAAGCACCGACCTTCATATGAGAAGTCGGTGTTGACTACGACTCACTGCGAAGAAGTCGGACATGAGGTTAGCTGGCGGATAAACACTCATTTAAATGAGTAACCGCCCCTAAAATCTCTCTAACCGCTTCATCAAGCCATATCTTAACCTTCCTAAGATAGAGGGACGGTTAACCCCCAAAATATATGGCACTACTCCAACGGTGGTTATTGGCTCACCACTATAAATACACTGACACCCCTCAGGTATCTCTAAGCCCAATACTCTCTAGACCTGCTAACACCCTTGCTAACTTAGGTATCGGAGTGTCTTTGCAGGTACCACCCCCCATTCACTCACGCACACAAGTCGGAAGGAGGCTCCAGCGTGCGAACCAGCTCGGAGACTACCATCCGCGGGCGATTGGGCCAACCAACGTCATCTAATCTATTAATCTCCGGTTACCCACCGTAATATTGGCGCCGTTGCCGGGGACTCGAGAGATCATCCATCGATGGCGGACAGATCCCACGAAGAAGGCCATGTGGAGACAGATTCTGAGCATGAGAATCTGGACACAGGCAATAACGATGTGGACCTCGCCCTCCACCAGGAAGTGGATAATCAGCATAGAGAAGGCACCTCCGGGGTAAAAAACCCGAAGGTAAACTCCTCAGAAGGGCGCGAGTCAGAAAAAAGGAAGACCATCCCACGTAACTGAACTCATGGGGTTAGTCCACAGCCGCCTGGAACAGTTAGAACAAGAGTGGGAGCGGCAAAAGGAAACCGAAAGGAGCCTAAAGAGGAGATGGAACGACGAAAAGAGTTGGAAAGAAAACTCTTAAAGTTAGAATCCTCCCTCAAAGGTCGTAACTCCCGTGATGAACAAGAAGAACTGCCTTTAGGTGGGGAGGATCCTTTTAGCGAGGACATAATGAGAGCAAAGGTTCCGAGAAACTTCAAAAGCCCTGACATGGACCTCTACGATGGAACCACGGATCCAAAGCATCACCTAAGTAACTTCAAAAGTCGGATGTATCTAGCTGATGCTTCCGATGCTACGCGATGCAAAGCTTTTCCGACCACTCTATCAAAAGCAGCGATGAAGTGGTTTGACAGCCTCCCCCCGAGGTCAGTTACTAGCTTTGAAGACCTCTCAAGGAAGTTTTTGATGAGGTTCTCAATCCAGAAAGACAAAGTGAAACATGCACCGAGCCTCCTGGGAATAAAACAGGAGGTCGGAGAACCTTTACGAGCATATATGGAAAGGTTCAACAAAGCATGTTTGGAGATTCAAGACCTGCCCACAGAGGCAGTCATAATGGGGTTAGTCAATGGACTCAGAGAAGGTCCCTTCTCACAGTCCATATCTAAAAGACACCCCGTTTCTCTAAGTGATGTACAAGAAAGAGCTGAAAAGTACATCAATATGGAGGAAAATGCCAAATTGAGAGACCTGAGCTGGCGACCTGGGGCCCCTCCCTCAACAAAAGAGAGGGAAAGGGAAACCAAGAAAAAGGAAGAGCTCGGTCTCGAGAGGCCAAGGAAATATCACTCTTATACTCCCCTGAAAGTTTCTATAGTGGATGTATACAGATAGATTTGCAACACTGAAAGACTGCCACCCCCTAGACCCATTAAAAATAAAAAAGGGGGGAGCCGCAGCGATTACTGTGAGTACCATAAAATATATGGTCACTCCACAAACGACTGCTACGACCTTAAAAATGTGATAGAAAAGCTGGCCAGAGAAGGTTGGCTTGATAGATATCTCATAGAAAGGTCGGACAGTCATGGGAAGAGAAAGCGAGATGATATGGACCCACCACCGCAGACTCCAGAAAGACATATCCATATGATCTCAGGAGGGTTTGCGGGAGGGGGACTCACCAAATCCTCTCGCAAAAGACATCTTAAAAGAGTCTACCAGGTCGGGGAGGAGTCACCCGACCTTCCTACCATTTCATTCACAAAAGAAGATGGGCAATGAATAATCCCTGGACACGACGATCCAGTGGTAATAACTATGATCTTGGCAAATGCCCATCTCCACAGAACCCTAGTAGATCAAGGAAGCTCGACAGACATTCTCTTCAAGCCTGCTTTCGACAAGCTAGGGTTAGATGAGAAAGAGTTGAGAGCCTATCTCGACACCCTATACGGATTAGGGGACACGCCAATAAAAACACTAGGATTTTTGCCCCTTCACACCACTTTTGGAAAAGGGGAAAAATCAAAGACTCTGAGCATAGACTTCATAGTCGTCGACGTGGGGTCAGCATACAATGCTTTAATCGGCAGAGCTACCCTTAATCGGCTCGGAGCTGTGGTGTCCACTCCCCACCTCTGCATGAAATTCCCGACCTCAGCGGGGATAGCAACGGTAAGGGGAGACCAAAAATTGGCAAGGAAATGCTACAATGAAAGCCTAAATCTGAGAGGAAAGAACAGAGAAGTTCACACAATAGAGCTCGGCGGCGCAAGGGCCAGAGAAGAGTTGCGACCACAACCGGGAGGAAAAACCATGGAAATACAGGTCGGTAAAGAGGAAGGGAAAAACACTTATATAGGAGCCAACCTAGAGGAAACTCTAAAACAAGGGTTGGCAAAAATCCTAAGAGATAATTCCGACCTCTTCGCCTGGAAGGCCTCTGACATGCCTGGGATTGACCCCGAGCTCATGTCCCACAAGCTCTCGGTTTATCCAGGGTCCCGACCCGTACAACAAAGAAGACGCAAGCTCGGCCCAGAACGAGCCCTAATAGTAGAAGAGCAAGTACAGGCGCTCCTGGAAGCCGGCTTTATCAGAGAGGTCAAGTACCCAACATGGCTAGCCAATGTAGTGCTAGTCAAAAAACAGAATGGCAAATGGAGAATGTGTGTCGACTATACCGATTTAAATAAAGCATGTCCCAAGGACCCTTATAACTCCGCCTATGTTACACTTGCGGTACATAGCCGGTCCCAAGCCCGGATAAAGGAGGAGGGTTGTGTTAGGTCTTCGGCAACCAACATAAAAATATAGCCGAACCCCCATGACATGAATCAAAGACATTATTGCGCTAAAGCTAGGTCGTTGCCCGGAAGCAACGCGCCGTATGGCTCGAGTACGGTGTCAAAGCAAGAGCCGCTGCATCGGTGCCCGGATGTAGTGTTAAATGAGCAAGGGTTCCCGCGTCTCCGTGAACGGACGAGGGTAAATAAGCTAGTTCACAAAGTAAAAGGTAAAGATCGAAGCGACAGAAGGTTGAGATTTGGGACATGAAACATAGGCACTCTAACAGGAAAGTCCATGGAGATGGTGGACACCATGACAAGGAGGAAGATTAACATTATGTGCTTACAAGAAACGAAATGGGTTGGTGGAAAGGCTAGGGAGTTGGATACTTCTGGTTTCAAACTTTGGTATACAGGAAAGGTGAAGAATAGGAATGAGGTTGGAATAATTGTGGATAAGCAGTGGAAGAAGGACGTAGTAGATGTCAAGAGGGTAGGAGATCGGATCATCTCTATCAAACTTGTGGTGGAGGGAGGTGCTTTCCATGTGATTAGTGCCTATGCACCGCAAGTGGGTTCGGACGAACAACACAAGATAAGGTTTTGGGAGGATCTAGAGAGTTTGGTTCAAGGCATACCTTTGGGAGATAAGATCTTCTTAGGAGGAGATTTAAATGGCCATGTTGGGAGAGAAGTGACTGGATATGGGAGTATTCACGGAGGCCATGGTTTCGGGGTGATCAATGCCGAGGGTAAAACTATTTTGGACTTTTCCTCAACCTTTGATCTTCTCATCGTAAATACATGTTTTAAAAAGAGAGACGAACATCTTATAACCTATAAGAGTGGCATGACAAGCTCTCAAATCGACTTCTTCTTGTTGAGGAGAGTCGACCGGAAATTTTGCATTAACTGTAAAATTATCCCGGGAGAGAGTTTGACAACACAACATAGGGTGCTCGTCATGGATTTTCGCGTTGAGCAAAAGTTGAGGAAAAGACATCATACGAAGAACCCAACGACGAGGTGGTGGCGGATGAAAGGTGAGGAACAAAGAAGCTTCCTAAGACGGGTAGGAGAAGAGGCAAAGTGGGATGGGAAGGGAAGCGCGGAAGAGATGTGGAGGGAGATGGCAGAAGTTATTAGAAGGACAGCAAAAGAAAGTTTTGGTGAATCTAAAGGAATAGGACCAAGAGACAAGGAGTCCTGGTGGTGGAATGCGAGTATACAAGAAAAGATAAAAATAAAAAGGGAATGCTTTAAAGAGTGGTCTTTATGCCGCAATGCAGATAACTGGGAAAAATATAAGGCGGCTAAGAAAGAGACAAAAGTGGCTGTAAGTGAGGCAAAAACAAGAGCATATGAGGGTCTCTACCAGTCTTTGGGTACGAAAGAAGGAGAAAAAGGTATATATAGAATCGCAAAGAGCCGGGAAAGAAGAACGAGAGATTTGGATCAAGTTAAGTGCATAAAGGATAAGGATGGAGAGGTGTTGGCTCAAGAGGAGAAGATTAATGAAAGGTGGAAGAGCTACTTCTACGAGTTATTTAATGAGGGACAGAAGACTCTTCCGAGCCTTGGTCGATTATGTACAAGGGAAGAAGATCAAAACTTTGACTACTATCGAAGGATTCGAGACTTCGAGGTAAAAGAGGCTCTAAAGCAGATGAAAAATGGCAGGGCAGTAGGACCTGATAATATCCCGATTGAGGTTTGGAAGGGTCTTGGAGAAAAAGGCATCAACTGGTTAACCAAGCTTTTTAATGAGATTTTAAGGTCAAAGAAGATGCCTGATGAGTGGAGAAAGAGTACCTTGGTACCTATCTACAAGAATAAGGGGGATATACAAAGTTGCGGAAACTATAGAGGGATTAAGCTTATGAGTCATACTATGAAGTTATGGGAAAGGGTGATAGAACGGAGGTTGAGAAAAGAGACACAAGTAACAGAGAACCAATTTGGATTTATGCCAGGAAGATCTACCACTGAAGCGATATACCTATTAAGAAGGATGATGGAGAGATATCGTAGTAATAAAAGGGATCTACATATGGTGTTTATTGATTTGGAAAAAGCGTATGATAGGGTACCAAGGGAGGTCTTATGGAAGATTTTAGAAAAGAGGAGAGTAAGGATCGCATATATTCGGGCAATTAAAGACATGTATGATGGGGCCACAACTAGTGTGAAGACTCAAGGTGGTGTGACGGAGGAATTCCCTATTAGTATAGGATTACACCAGGGATCATCCTTAAGTCCATACCTTTTCACATTAGTCTTGGAATTACTCACAGAGCACATCCAAGAGCCTGTACCATGGTGCATGCTGTTTGCCGATGATATCGTCCTTATGGGAGAGTCAAGGGAAGACCTAAATAAGAAGTTGGAGTTATGGAGAGAAGCTTTAGAAGTGTATGGTCTGCGCATAAGCCGTAGCAAGACGGAATATATGGAATGTGAGTTCAGTCTGAGAAGGGAAAATCCCAATATAGAGGTGAAGATTGGAGAAAACATCCTAAGAAAAGTTAAAAGTTTTAAGTATCTTGGGTGTATCATACAGGATAATGGAGAGATTGAACAGGATGTAAATCATAGGATCCAAGCAGGTTGGTCAAAATGGCAGAGTGCATCTGGTTTTATATGCGACAAAAAAGTGCCTTTAAAACTTAAAGGTAAATTCTATCGCACAGCCATAAGACCGGCTATGCTGTATGGTACGGAGTGTTGGGCGGCTAAAGGGGAGCACGAACATAAGCTGAGTGTGGCAGAGATGAAGATGTTGAGATGGATGAGTGGTCATACGCGATTGGATAAAATAAGGAATGAAGATATAAGGGAGAGAGTTGGAGTAGCACCCATTGTGGAAAAGATGGTTGAATCACGTCTCAGGTGGTTTGGACATGTGAGAAGAAGACCGATAGAACATCCAGTCAGGAGGGTAGATGAGATGGAAGATGGACAAAGGGCGAAAGGCAGAGGAAGACCTAAGAAGACCATCCATGAGGTGGTCAAACGAGATCTATATGTAAACGGTCTCTCTGTAGACATGATACATGACAGAGCACAATGGCGTCGTTTGATTCATATAGCCGACCCCACTTAGTGGGACAAGGCTTTGTTGTTGTTGTATGTCCCAAGGACCCTTATCCCCTACCAAGTATTGATACCCTAGTGGATTCCAACTCGGGGTACCAATACTTATCGTTCATGGACGCCTACTCGGGATATAATCAAATCCCGATGTATGAGCCAGACCAGGAAAAAACTTCATTCATCACACCCAGAGCTAACTTTTGCTACGTGGTCATGCCATTTGGATTGAAGAATGCAGGAGTCACATATCAAAGGTTGATGAATAAAGTGTTTTCCCCCCACCTGGGGAGCCTAATGGAAGTATACGTCGACGACATGCTAGTAAAAACCAAGAAGGAAGTCGACCTCTTGTCCGACCTCTCACAGGTCTTTGACACCAAAAGGCTGCATGGGATGAGACTAAATCCTGCAAAGTGCGCCTTCGCGGTGGAGGCAGGAAAATTTCTAGGGTTTATGCTAACACAAAGAGGGATTGAAGCCAATCTCGATAAGTGTAGAGCCATCCTAGAAATGAAAAGCCCGACTTGTCTGAGAGAAGTCCAGCAGCTCAATGGCCGACTTGCAGCCCTCTCTAGATTTCTGGCGGGATCGGCGCTAAAATCCCTTCCACTATTTTCCTTATTAAGAAAGGGATGCCAGTTCAAATGGACTCCTGAATGCGAGGAGGCGTTCCA
Organism: Arachis hypogaea; assembly: GCF_003086295.3. Lineage (NCBI taxonomy): Eukaryota > Viridiplantae > Streptophyta > Magnoliopsida > Fabales > Fabaceae > Arachis > Arachis hypogaea. The sequence continues at coordinate 737,577 of NC_092039.1, forward strand.
GGAGTTCAAAAAGTTTTTAAGCCAACCTCCTATTCTAACCCGACCAGTACCAGGGAAAGACCTCGTTCTGTACTTATCCGTAGCAACCAGGGCTGTCTCGTCAGCCCTGATAAAAGAAGACGAGGTCGGACAACATCCAGTCCACTTTATCAGTAAAGTACTACAAGGCCCTGAACTAAGGTACCACAAACTAGAAAAGTTTGCCTACTCCTTAGTAATAGCCTCACGAAGGTTACGACCTTACTTTCAAGCTCACACAATACGAATCCGTACGAACCAACCCATGAAGCAGATCCTCCAAAAGACGAATGTTGCATGGAGAATGGTTCAATGGGCAATAGAGCTCTCCGAGTTCGATTTGAGATATGAAACTCGGACCGCAATTAAAGCCCAATGCCTCGCCGACTTCGTGGCGGAATACGCAGGGGATCAAGAGAAAAAACCGACTACATGGGAACTCTATGTAGACGGATCCTCCAACAAAACGGGAAGCGGCGCAGGCATAATATTGGTAGATGAGAGAGGAACCCAGATAGAGGTTTCCTTAAAATTTGAATTTCCGGTTTCAAATAATCAGGCAGAATATGAAGCCTTGATCGCCGGACTAAAGTTAGCAGAAGAAGTCGGTGCTACAAAGGTGAGGATATATAGCGACTCACAGGTGGTGACCTCCCAGATAAGTGGAGAATATCAGGCAAAGGACCCAAACATGAAGAGGTACTTGGACAAAACTATGGAACACCTCGAGCATTTTGCAGAAACTGAGGTTAAACACATAACTCGGGACTTAAATAGCAGAGCAGACGCCCTGTCCAAGTTAGCAAGTACCAAACCAGGAGGAAACAACAGAAGCCTGATTCAAGAAACCCTCCAAGAACCCTCCGTAGCAAAAACAGAAGACAAACAAGAAGTACTTGAGGTAACAGGTTTAAACCTCGGATGGATGAACCCTCTAGTCGAATACATAAAATTCGACATCCTCCCTAAGGAGGAGAAAGAAGCTAAAAAGATCCGAAGGGAAGCACAACACTACACCTTGGTGAGAAATGTCCTCTATAGAAGGGGGATATCAACACCATTGTTAAAGTGCGTACCGACTTCAAAAACTCCCGAGGTATTGGAGGAAGTACATTGTGGGATCTGCGGAAATCATCTCGGAGCAAGGTCACTAGCCAGAAAAATAATCCGAGCTGGATTCTACTGGCCGACCTTACAGAAAGATGCCACAGAATTTGTGAAAAAGTGTCAACCATGTCAGATACATGCGAATTTCCACGTGGCTCCACCAGAAGAGCTCATCAGTATCACTTCTCCATGGCCTTTTGCAAAATGGGGAATGGATTTGTTAGGTCCTTTTCCCCAAGCGCCAGGACAAGTCAAATACCTGATCGTGGGAATAGATTACTTTACAAAGTGGATAGAAGCAGAACCATTGGCCACCATCACCGCTCAAAGAAGTCGCAGGTTCCTCTACAAAAACATCATCACAAGATATGGGATACCTTATTCCATTACTACAGATAACGGAACCCAATTCACCGACGCTACCTTCAGAAGCTTAGTAGCCAGTATGAAAATCAAACATCAGTTCACCTCGGTAGAACACCCACAAGCCAATGGGCAAGCCGAGGTAGCCAACAAAGTCATACTGACAGGGCTAAAGAAGAGACTACAGGAAGCAAAAGGAGCTTGGGCTGAAGAGCTCCCTCAGGTGCTATGGGCTTATAGGACAACTCCCCAATCCGCCACGGGAGAAACACCTTTCCGACTAGTCTATGGCGTAGAAGCCGTGATACCAATAGAAATCAATGAGCAAAGTCCAAGGGTAGTTCTCCATGACGAAGTCGGAAATGTACGGGGACACAAAGAGGAGCTCGACTTACTCCCCGAAGTCCGAGAAGATGCCCAGATAAGAGAAGCAGCATTGAAACAAAGGATGACTACAAGGTACAACAAAAAAGTCATTCGAAGAACATTCGCCCCTGATGACTTGGTCTTAATCAGAAACGGCATTGGAGTCAACAAATCAGGAGAAGGAAAGCTCACCGCAAATTGGAAGGGACCATACAAAGTCAATGAAGTTTTAGGAAAAGGTTATTATAAAGTAACCGACCTGAACGACACTGAATTACCAAGGTCGTGGCATGCTTGTAATATGAAAAGGTACTACAGTTAAAAGCGAACTCTACTCCCTGACGTACTCTTTTCCCAGCTTCATGATTTTTTCCCAAAAGGATTTTTTCTGAAGAAGGGTTTTTAACGAGGCATCATAGTAGAGGCTAAGGGAAAATAGGCTATAAAAACCCTTAGTAGCAAGAAGGTACCTCCCCAATAAATAAAGATCTTTTTCATCTACAATATCTCTTATAAAATCCCTTTTATTTTTCTAAGTCTTTCTACGAAACGCGCCGACTTAAGCTCGACAAAACGTGAAATCCCATGAACCGACCTAGATGGTCGTCAGGATAAAATGACGAGGTACAAGTCGGTGTAAAGAGGTTATATGAGTTGAACGTGAAAACTCGGGGACAATCCGATTTATAAGGCAAAATGAAAACCCGAGTAGAAAAGCTCGGAAATACCCCAACCCGTAAATCGGAGCGAAAAACCGAGTATAAGAGAAGCGTATCGCAAAAATAACCTAAGTCACAAGAACTCGCTAAAACAAAGTCGAGTATAGGGGATAACGAAAAAAGATCGGAAAACCTAGGAAAAGTTTAAAGGCTGTCCCAAAAGTCCTTAAACAAGAAGCTCAGAAAAACAAACAAGCCAAAAGGAAAGGTTTTCAAGAAAGGATCAAGGGGACTTCAAAAAACCAAAAAGTATACACGCATAAGGTAATCTAAACCCTTATCCCAAAAGGGTATCCATTTTGTTAACTTAAAAACCCTTATCAAAAAAGGGTATTTTTTAAATATTTTGTTTACGGCCTGGGAAGGCCAGAAGAAATTGTTCAAACCACACAACCAAGAATAAATAAATAAAAAGTTTTAAAACGGGGGGCCCACAGGCCGGACCCCCAAATAGCCACAGATCATTTTTTAAGAGCAGACGGATCACCACCACCAGAGTCAGGAGGAGCGCCACCAGAAGCATCCATGGGAGATGAAGAGATCGGAGGAACTGCTGAAGAACTCGGAGCGTCTTTAGAACGAGGAGGAAACTCAATAATCCTCTGCCCCCGAGTCTTCAACTCTGATTCGGAAACAATTACAGGGGCAGGAGGATCTACGATGACACCGTCAATAAAAACTTTATCAGGATGTAAAGGAGAAAGATCCAAGTCGGGAGCAATAACTCTGACCTGCTCCAAGAAGATCCTCCAAGACTCCTCGGCACCATCGGCAATAGAGTCCTCCAACTCCTCATACGCTTTCCGAGAATTCAACAGGTCAGTCTTCACAGACACAAGATCTTTGAATAAGCTTTGATAGCTGGCCCGCGCTGTTTTCCTCAGATCCATCTCCATGTTGCATTGGGCCTGCAAAACCTTCCCTTTCTCCCGGAGGGTATCTCTCTCCTCCCTCAGCTTGGCAATTTCCTTCCTCAACTCTCCCTCATGCTCTTGATATGCACGAAGCCTTCCTTCCAGCTCCTCGACTCTCGAGGTCGTCCCTAAAGAGCTGAGAGGAGCCCTTTCAAAAATATCCAAGAGCTTGCCGCAGACCCCCGCCGCTTTGAGACTCTCCTCGATCATAGTAGTAAGGTGGCTCCGAACAGACATATCATCCATGCCTATATGAGCATGAGGATAGATATTCTTTCAGACGAACGCAAGAGCATCCGCCTTAACCTCACCAGAAGAACCAGACTCTAAGGTCTTGCGCTTCTTGGGATCAGGGGAAGGTCGGACGACGGGGGGCGGCTGAAAGGGAGCTGAAGAAAAAATCACCATGGGATTGGAAAGAGTCCCAACGTTCCGAGGAGGAGGAGGAGGAGAAATAACCCTGGCACCACCAGCCCGAGCACGGGACTTAGCTTTAGCCTCCTGGACCCGCTGGAAAGATCCTTGAGCATTTGTCTTTGCCATTTCTGAAAAAGAAAACAATAGCTAAAGAATCAAACAAGTCGGACTTTTCAGTTAACAAGTCGGAAATCTAACAGACAAGAGAAAACTACCTAGCTGCGATTGGATAAAGGCCGGAGACCCTTGGAGAAACCTTTTTGTATCCAAATATGGGGCCCTCCCCCATACTTCTCGGAGGAACCCCACAACGGCAGCCTCTACTTCATCCAGGTCATCCAGACCATATTTCTCACAAGGGGAGGCCTCCAGCCAGTATAAAGGAAAGCGAGGAGAAGAATTATCATCCAGAAAAAAGGGGTGATGTCCCTCTACAGCTTGCACTTTGAAAAAGAAATTTTTAAAGTCATGAAAAGATTCATCAAAAAGGGTAAAAATCCTCCGACCTTGTATGGCTCGGAAGGAAACCCATTGTTGTTTATTGTTCAGCCCACTAAAAGGCTTGGTCATATGAAAAAGATGGAAAAATGAAAGAGATGGAAAGTATTTATAAACATGCTAAGGGGCATAATGGTAAAAACGGAGCAGTCATTAATGAGAGTGCACCGTTACCAAAGCCATCAATCCCTAAATGCATCCCTAACGGACACGACGCTTGAATAGACGTAACTGTCAGAAACAAAAGGTCGCGAAAATCACGTCGGTTTAAAAACCCGTGTTTCCTCCAAGAAAGTCGGCTACGAACCCGAGTTAAATACTTGAACCCAAGCCCTAAAGAGATCTTGGGCTCAAGTAGGGGCACTGTTCATACCCTGACCCAATGATAAAGGCCCAGGTCCAAATAGAAAGGCCTAATCCGAAGAATTAAGCCTAGCTAAGCACCGACCTTCATATAAGAAGTCGGTGTTGACTACGACTCACTGCGAAGAAGTCGGACATGAGGTTAGCTGGCGGATAAACACCCATTTAAATGAGTAACCGCCCCTAAAATCTCTCTAACCGCTTCATCAAGCCATATCTTAACCTCCCTAAGATAGAGGGACGGTTAACCCCCAAAAGATACGGCACTACTCCAACGGTGGTTATTGGCTCACCACTATAAATACACTGACACCCCTCAGGTATCTCTAAGCCCAATACTCTCTAGACCTGCTAACACCCTTGCTAACTTAGGCATCGGAGTGTCTTTGCAGGTACCGCCCCCCATTCACTCACGCACACAAGTCGGAAGGAGGCTCCAGCGTGCGAACCAGCTCGGAGACTACCATCCGCGGGCGATTGGGCCAACCAACGTCATCTAATCTATTAATCTCCAGTTACCCACCGTAACAAATAGTATAATAAAAAAGGTTGTATGAGATGTCAAATATAGATGTTTATATATGGTAATCATTTTGTGTATTAGTGTATATCAACATTATTGATTTTTTTATAATATGTTTGAAACAATAATTTTATCCGTAATATTGCTTGTATTAACAATCTGATTGAACTCATAACTTTCAGTCTCATCTTTTGCCTTCTTTCATCTTCTCCTAGTGCCACCTTTTTTACCACTATAATTACTCTTCTAAGGGAGTAAATCCTCTCCAGTAAAAAAAAAATTTGGATGGTATTCAGTAAAAATTTACTCTTCATTGTTCTCTCTCTTTCATTTATTTCTGATCCCACTTGTAGAACTAAGGTAAGAGATCACACTTTAGTCTCTTAAGTCTAACTTCCTTCACAACAATAGAACTCTTCCATTACGAGGGTGGCAAAGATTTACTACGAAAAAGATGGACTGAATCGTGCAAGGTCAAGTAAGTGAACCATGAATGCCTATGCCTATTAAATCTTTGCACTTGTATGCACGGAATCATCTTAGGATCAAGTTTTAGAGATTTTCCAACATGTTGATTTAAAAATAAGGGTTTATCTAACCTATGGTTTTAAGACACATGATAAAATTACAAATTAAGTCTTATAGAAAATAATACAAAATTTAAATTCTTAATATATTTATTGTATATTTATATATTTTTTTAAATTTTATAATTTGGGGTTAGATTTCTCCATATTTCATGAAGATTAATATTCTTAATTTAAGTTTTATGGTTTGAAAAAAGGACAAAGGGATGCACAATCATCTCGCGTCAACATATGATTCGAAAAAAAAATTGCACTTAAAAAGGATAATATACGTAGTCTAACTTGATAATTATACTCGTTACTGTTTTTATGGCTTGATCCCAAGTTAAAATTAATTTAGAGATTTAAATTTTAAACTAAATGTTAATAATATAAATTTAAGGGTAATAAATTAATTTAAGAATTTAGAAAATGCTGGACCAATTTTAATTATGTGGCACTTAACTTAATACATGTAATTTTTTAATGGTGGCACGCAAGTAACAAGATTACACCAAATCTTTTTAAATACAACGGTGGTCTAACAACAACCGCTTATTGTTTTGTCTCATTTTTCCTGCTCATTGGTTTCTTTTATTCATTTAAATCCTCACAAACAGTCGAATTCAAATTTCTTTTATCCATTCCTCTATAATCACCCAAAAATGCAAAAACTAATTAAATGGTACGTAGGATTATGCTATTATTAGTTTACAATGAATCTAGCAATGCAACTGAAAAATATATAAACTAATATTTAGTGAAAAGAATTTCAGTATTCGTTAACTTCACACTATAAAACATCCAATTGTCTTCTTTTTCTAGTAAGCTACATACATCCACTTTAACAAACCAGTGTGATGAATCTCTAAAAAGTTTTGCTTGTTGCAAAAAGCCTAAAAGAATTAGACCTTTTTATTTATGAGCAAAAGTTTCACAAACTTTGGTAGCATCTAGAATAACTTGCCAATTAAAATTATTCTAGTGTAAACTATTTGGATTTAATTCCTTTAAATAGATTATATTTTTCGGCAAGAGACTAATTACTTTTAAATTATTTATCAGAACCCACGGATATTGAAAATTAATTGATCCATGGAAGACTAATTACGTTTTTCAAATTCTCATGTTAAAAAACCTCATCAGTATAAAAGATTTAAATCCAAAATATTTATACAACTAACAACTTCAAATATTATGCAATTGTAGTAATTATACAAACAACTCAAATAAAACACCACAATGAATGTTAAATTTGATCAGTTAAGCATTGAAAATAAAAAATAAAGGTACAAATAAGCGGGACTGTGGTACAAAGTACAAACTACATTGTCACTTGCATAACATACTTTTTTTAGCATAAAATAATAACAGCACAATATTTAAGAAAAATGATGTTTGCATTATTTTTGTTTTGATCTATTTTGTATCTGTTTTACGGTATTAAAGACTAACTTTTAATCTTATTTTACTTCCTACCAGTCATTTTAATGCGCAGAAAAAATTATGCATATAAGATTATTCATGATTTATACAATGAAAAATATTAAAAAATTATCAAAATTTATTATTTTTATTATCATTTAATTATTAATTCAATTCTTTTAATTTAATTTATTTAGTCTAATAATTCAATATATTTTATTCTATATTTTTAAATATTAATAACTAACTAATAGCCAAAAACAAATTATTCTAATAACATTCTAATATTTCTCTTATAGAATATCGTGCTTCATGAATTTAGATTCCTTTTTTCTTTAGTGTTCCTTTACATGGTATGTAAATGTTAAAACAATGGAAGATTTCTTTGATTCTTATCTCGTTTGTGAATTATATATTTTTCTTAAGTTAAAAAGATTCAATAAGTTTAATTAATGTCATTACCAAAATTAGATTAGATTATATTTATCATGAATTGGCACTACAATTAATTGATCCCTGATAAGTATGGTAATACTATGATGGCAAGTAGCATCATGGAAGATGAATTCCAACAGCAAGAAAAACTGGCAATGTGGTCGCACAAGGAGACTGTTATAAGTAAGATGAATTAAAATCGGTTAATATTATTTATATTTATATAATATATTTGTGTATTTATTATAGAATTTTACGTTTTTATTATTTTGATTTTTCTAATATTTATTTATTTATTTATATATATATATATATATATATATATATATATATCTTTATATATTGTATCTTTAGAACTTATTCAATAATACACCATACTTTTTTTACTTTAATCTTTTGTTTCCAACATATATATATATATATATATATATATATATATATATATATATATATATATATATATTGTATCTTTAGAACTTATTCAATAATACACCATATTTTTTTTACTTTAATCTTTTGTTTCCAACATGATATCAGAGTTATAGTATATCCTCCTTGAGAATGATAGATTATTTTTCTTTGATAAAATCACCGTATTTTTTATATTTTTCTTCTGTGCTATTTTTTTTCCTTCTCTCTTGTCAATACTTTGATACTTTCTCGCCTCACCAATTAGCTCATTCACTACTTACTTATTCTCATGGAGAAACCATATGTTTTTCGACACCTGCCGATAGTTTGACATCTCTTCGCATTTTATCACTTTTCAACAATTTTCTGGCAGTTCGCCATCTTTTCAGCATTTTTTCGGCAGTTGGCCACTCTTGCGACAGTTTCGTTTGCGCTTTCTTATGGTAGTTTTCTCTGCACTTCCTTCCAACAATTCCATATGCACTTTCTTCTGACAGTTCCGTCTGCACCCGTTCCATCAGTTCCTTTTTTCTTTCTTTCTCTTCATGAGAACTTGTTCATAGTTCTTTTTTTTCTCCTCCTGACAATTTTCGGTCTTGTTTCACTCACCTTCCTGACCTTTTCCTTCGTCACAGACCATATCATTGTCTTTGTCTCATCGCCACGAGTACACAGAGTCCGGCCCCGTCGTCAAAAACTTCCAGATGCGCCACAGCGCACCGCTGCAAGGTCACCGTCCGCATCAATTGTTTTCCTCTCTAGAAGTTTTCAGAACTGTTGGATCTTCGGCGACGATCAACGATCTAGGAGCATCTACGTGTCGAGCCTCAGCGCCTTTCACCGACATGTGTGTAACCCGGCCCGACCCGCTAGTTGATCAGCATGCCACCTCACTTGACAGCGTGTCTTTTCCACACATGGTACGAGACTGAGACATGGGAGTTAGTGGAGCAGCTACTTGGTGCCAGGCCTCCTGCAGTTCAGCAGCAAGGTGCGTAGAGGAAAGAGTCTTTCTCCCTCAAGTTGGCATGGCTTTAGGAGCAACTCCGGCAGATGCCCGATATCGATGATCCAGACACTCTCTGACATTACACGAGATGTTACATACTTTTGATGATTAGGGGTTACCTGATGACCGACAAGTCAAACAATCAGGTCCATCTCCGATAGCTTCCACTGCTTGATGACTTTTAAGGTGTTGTTCTCTGTCTTAGGGTTTCGTGGTGCTTACATGGACATACCACTCCCTATGCTCTGCAGCACATCGAGCCACCACAGACATTGCAGGATGTACTCCGCTACTAGTCTCTTAGATATACCAGAGATTTTTTCAATAGTGTCCACCCAAGCGACTAGTTTATACGTATCCCATGGCTGTGAGGTAATTGTTATTTATGGTTTTCTTCTTCTTCGTTTATATAATTTGATATGATGTGCGATAAATTGAGTATTTGCTATTCTTGTGAATGTCCACAGGTTGATAGGTATGGCGCAACAGAGTAGGGACTAATGCGAGTAGAGAGTCTTCCGATGGCGTCGGGGGTTGGATCAGTTATAGTTAAATGACGTAAACGAGCTTCTTTTATTCAGTTATGAAAATATGAATTATTTATCATGTTTTACCACCTATTATTGATTATTATCTTGTAGCAACCTCGACACCTTATTGTATGACTCTTCTTAGCCACCATATATCTGCGCAATAGCCTTTTATTTCGCCATCCAGACCTTTATGAACGAGGGTTTGAAGTGATAGCTTTGCCTAACTTCACCTTGTAGAACCGGGATGCTGACGGATGGACTGGATTGTATCAATGGCAGGATGACATTACAGATGAGACTGCTGTCCAACTGCCGATGGTCTTGAGACATGGTGGGTGCTAAACACATGTGCGGTCCTCCAACTCTACGCACCTCTCAAACGAAATATCACATATATTGTTGGCATTTAATCCAAGTATAACATTCATAAATGAGAAAATACACCATGATAAACTTGAACTCACCAATATCCAAGATTCTGTCAGAAAGCAACACGAAGACTCCAAGGACATCCTGTTGCATATTGGCGGCAATGCACCTGGTATTTTAATTGATCCGACTCCACAACTCGGTACACATCACTTCTGTGAATATTGTAATTCTTTACACCCTACATCACTGCATCTCTGTTTTTGAACCTGTGGTCAACCCGAAACTCCACAGCACCGTTTAAGTTGTAATCATCTTCACCCTTGTTAGAAAATTGAGTTGTCTCGTACATCGCGTCTAGATTCAATGTATGATAATGATTGGGTACAGCTGATAAGGCCGAAATTAGGTGCGGGACGGATAGAAGATATCGAACTAATGGCTTGAACGACGTCTTTGGTACAAACTCCTTCTCATCCTCATCTTCAGAATAACCATTGTTATTGCTACTCGCAACATATTCCTCATCGGAGTCCTTACCATCAACGTCCATTTCTTCCACTGGACTAACATGTATCGGTGATGATGTGAGAGGAGTGTCGTCCTACACAAAATTCGACTAGCCAAATCCACATCCATTGACATCACCTACCACTGCAGAAAACTCTATCACTTGTTCTGCCATGATTCTCCCATGGATATCAAACGTGAGATGCACATGCTTGTCGCCATGAAGCCAAAATAGACGAAATCGAAAGACTACATCACCTATCGAGGCTAGCAACCGATACCCCACACTTCCGATCTTTTTTCTCCCACTACCACCAATGTTACCCAATATCAGAGTTTTTAGCTCCGACAAAGAACTTACTCGTCCGATACGCAATAGAATGGAATTCTTACACTCAAATATTACGCCAGTATCATTGTTTCTCATATGGCGATTAGGATACACACTTATAACCACATTTTCGCTACTCCTAAACATTTTAGCTTATTTTTCGGAAGAAAAATAGAAGAGAAGAAGAAGTGAAATGTTTGTAGAGAATACAAAGAGTTTACACATCTTTTTATAACTGTTGAAAATTTGTCAGAATGTATCTTGTTTACAGTAACATTATATATCTTCACCTATCTCATTTATAGTATAAACGAAAAATATACAACCTTATTTCATTTCCATTGTAAATGAAATAAGAAATATGATAAATTTTGATAAAAATATTATAAATTATATATTTTAAAAGATAAAATATTTTTTATTTATTTTAAAAAAATTCTCTTTAATAAATACAACATTAATTTTATATTTTCGTAAAAAAATTTATTAGTATTTTGAATACTTGTGAGTATAAATAGTGCGTTTATTCTGTTAAAAACAAAAAGTTATTTACCTGCTAGGCACACACGTTGCTGGCAATGATTCTACAAAGGATAAGGGCAACGTTGTCATTTTCCAAGTTATAAAATCCATGCTCAATGCTCCAAAAGCAATCCGACCCCATCTCTCATTCCGGAGAGAGCAAACTTTTAGTAAGAGAAAGAAAGAAGTACCGACCGAGAGAGAGAGAGGGGGGACAAAGAGAGAGAGAGATGGAGAAGCAAGATTAAGAGATTCCCCTTGGTGGTGGCTACTGGCTGGTGTGGTGTGAGCTTCTGCTTCTTCTTCTGCTTCTCCACTCATATTCTTCCCCTCAAACCCTCTCTCTTTTCACATAACACCCATGCCCCGAGCCAGACCCACCGATCCACCAACCAAAGCACCATCATCGATAAACCCTAACGAACCAGCGACCCAAACCCGTTTTCGCGGTGTCCGAAAGAGACCATGGGGCCGCTTCGCCGCCGAGATCAGAGACCCATGGAAGAAGTCTCGGGTCTGGTTGGGTACCTTCGACACCGCCGAGGCTGCAGCCCGGGCCTACGACGCCGCCGCCCGCTCCTTCCGCGGGCCCAAAGCCAAGACCAACTTCCCCCTCCCCGGCCCACCCGAGCCCGCCTCCGATCTCATCATCTCCAAGTTCGATCCGGTCCAGGCCAGCCGCCCCACCAGCAGCGGCATGAGCAGCACGGTCGAGTCCTTCAGCGGCCCTAGGGTTTCCAATCCTCTTCCCTCGATGGTCCCCCGAAGGCCCGTGAACCCTATCGCACTTGAAGATTGTCACAGCGACTGCGATTCCTCCTCCTCCGTCGTTGACGACGATGATGACTGCGTCCTTACCTCTTCTTTCCGCCGCAAGCCTCTACCCTTCGATCTGAACCTCCCCGCGCCGGATGCCGACGATGTCGCAACCGCCGGAGATCTCGCCGCCGATGAGCTATGCGTCACTGCGCTGCGCCTCTGACAGCAAGCCGGTGATGGAAAATGACGGAAGAGAATCGATTTTTATTTTCTCTCTTTTTTTTCTTTTAATTATAATTTTGAAATTTGCAATGAAGGGTTGCTGAGGCCTTTAAAATTAAAAGGAAGAGGAAAGAAAGAAATTGGAGTATGATTTAGATTGTTTTTATGTTGTAGAATAGTTATTGTTGTCTTTGTTGTGTGATGCATCACAATCTGTGTTGTTGTAAGTTATTTGGATCCTTTTCTCTCATAACATATCTCTCTAGTTCTCTACTTCTTACATAGCATAGCCGCTAGATATCACAATTCTTCTTATCCCTTCTTTTCTTTCTGTACATATTATTATTATTATGCCTAAATCAGATAGAAAAGAAAAGAAGCATAAATCAACTTTTCTATATTCATACATAGCATGCTATTTTTGTGTCACTCAATTGTCCAATTCATCATGGATTTTCTCATGATCTTCAATGTCTTGGACAATGTAACTAACGTAGCTATGACATGAAGCTGCTTCTTGTTAGGAGGGTTCCCTTGGTAGGGAGTGAAAATGCAAATAGATAGAACCCACATAATCTAAATAGGTGTTTATTGACTTGAAAATAATAATCTGAGTTGTCAAGTTAACATACAAAATTCAATGATATTAGTAGGTATTGATACAAGAATGACGTTCACAAAAAAGGCATTTTCTTTAATACACCTCACTGCATCTAACTAATTTATTTCAATGTACCGTGGATCTCTACAGTTTTCCCTTATTTCCACCTTCTTACGACCAATATCATGTTTTTCAAGTATAATCCATTAATGTTTCTATTAGAAAACGACGTTGGGCCTCTAGATATGGTTGCCAACGTAATGAGTATTTATGTTGATGTTATATAGCATATTAGTTAACCAAGTTGAGTTGGTGTGGCGGTTAGTTCACTAGTCCGTTTAAACAAGGGTCGGAATTTGAATCCCGCTTTGTGTATGCAATAACTCATTGGCCATGCTCACTCTGCCTTCTATATCACCCTTTTGCAATTGCCAAACTCAGTTGAAATTAGCTCATCCAGCTACACGAAAACTTGCAATGTGGTCGATCACTGTAAAATAAAGTTCATTAAATCAGTACAAGCAAACATCCCAAAACTATCAACCAAATTAATATCAAAGTTCATGCAGCATTGGCAAACCCACTCTGAACTCGAACTACTGAAAGCATACTTTTAAGCAGCAATCGAAACCCACTTATATGATAGTAGCAGCAACCAAACAAAATCTTCTCTGGATTTTCCGTCGTCCCTGATTCTTGCATAACAGCATGCACTCTACATTCGTATCTAGAGTACTCGAATTTTCTCCTCCTATTACCTTCACTTGCATTGCTAGTCGAGCCCACGAACTTTACAGTCTTCCTCCCTCTAACACATCACTAAGAATTTGAGGATTGATCTGCATCACTCATGGTTTGCTTCATGCTCTAAGACTAGCTACTTCTGTTAAGTTACCTAATGGGATCAATTCGAATATCAACATCGTTTTGATTATTAGGCAGGAACTTAGGGTTGTAAACAAATCGTTACCATCTATCTTAGCCAAGTGCAGGCCAGCTCAAGAACCTAACATGACATGTCAACAAAATCCTGCAAGGCTTACTTGAGACATTCACACAAGGGTCAATATGTCTAACGGAGCTGAAATTCAAGAGCCAATTTGTCATTTTTTAATCGATAGGATGTGAATTCTCCAAATTGAAAATGAATAGGAACCGAAATGGAATTTTACTCTTAGAAAATTTAGAAATTAGAAAAATGAACAGGAAAATTATTCAAAAGAATAAATCATTTTTTACACAAGGATTTGTGAGTTGTAAGAATTTTGAACAAATTAAAACCTATCACGGTTGGGCATTAGATAATTGATCAAGGAAAAAACTAGTAATGTTTTTGAATGGTGTAACCGCAATTCAACTCAATAAGTAAAAAGTAAAGAGTTGATGAAGCAAATTTCTCTTCGACATTGACAATATTTACAAACTAGCAAAGGATATTTACATGAAGCTCAACATAAGATGGCTCAAACAGAAGGACTGGATCTAAGAACCCTCTCAAGCTTCTCAGCTTTGTTGTAATCCGTGTCTGTAAGTGGTCCAGCGGGAAAAGGTGTGATTTCCACAGTGAGATGAGGAGTTGGGAGCTCATCAAAGAGCGCTCTCACGTTGTTGCAGCAAACGCTTTCTCCATGAGCACTTTCCCTCCGGATTTGACAACCCTAGAATGATTTTGCAAGATGTCAGAAAACTCAATTGTGCAGAGGAGGGGGTGGGGAAAAAGAAAAAGGAAAGACAGTCCTAATAGAAACAGAATTTATGTCAAGCGAAAGAAAGATGCAATACCTTGTGAGATGTAGCATCAACAAAGTGATCGTCTTCTGATAATAAGGATGCAATAGCTTTAAGAAGACGCCGCCCCTCGAACTTCGATGGAACTCTATAGTTCCTTCTAAGTGTACCCTTTGTTGTAGGATGCCATTTGCTCACAAATTTTCTTCCATTAACTCCTTCCTTTGCTGATCAAATAACAAACAGATATAACTGATTCACTGTTATTGAAAACAAGTCTATTGAAACAATAATACCAATAACGGAATATAAAGCATAGGAATCCAAAATTAGTATTAGATTAATGATCATTGATGGCAAACAATCCCTATCACAATGTAATAGTGTGTTTGGTTTTAGAAAATGTGTTTCGCTTTCAATATTAAGTACAAAAATGTCATCTTATTTACATCGTGTTTCTTCTTTTTAGAACTTTTTGAAAAGATACAGTGAACACAAATTATCTTGTTTTCCTCGATTCATTGAATAAATACTCTTTAGTACTATTAAAAATAGTAATAGAAACTTAAAATACATTCCAAAACTAAACATACTGTAAGTATCTAGCATTAATTCTATTCAATGCACTGAATCACAGAAGCCAGTCCAGGACGTATGCACAGGATTCATCATGTGTAACTGTGTACAACTATTTATTTCCACGTTACATTGATTTTTCTCGAGTTAAAATCATTATGCAACTGGAGATGATATGAACAACAAATAAATTAATGCACATAGAAACAGTATGAAGCATGAAGCATGAACATGACTCCTTGATGGGTGCAGAGTTAGAAAAATTAATGCACATAGAAACACTTCTCACAGATATGGCTAATCAAGTTAGAAGGGTATGTCCAATTTCTGCCCCAACTGTAGCTAGAACATGGTAAAAGTTAGCGAGTGAGGGAGGTGCACCTAATGAAAAGCTTCTTTTAAAAACCTTTCAGATTTTTTTCATACCAATATCTAAGCTTCATTTTGTTTCCAAAATCAAATTAATGGCCAATTTTTAGGTATTTCTAGTCCCCCAGCCATTTTTCTTCCTTCAGTTCAAGCACCACAAACATAAGAAGTAAAAGATTATATTACGAAGCAATGGACAAACATTTGATTTAAGAAAAATTGACTACAACAGAACCATATGCAATGCAGGTATATAAGGAATTTTATTATTTGAGAACAGGCGTGTCTGGATAAACTATAAGGAAGGGGTTAGGAAAAACTACAAAAAGTGATTCTAAGAAATCAGTCAGAAACCTGCTTCTCTATAAATTAAAAAAAATAAATAAATAAGAAAAAAAGAAATGCTATTTTCAATCACAGAGGCGAAAAAGGTTCATCTTATAATGACACGATACACATGTAGAGATTATGTCACCTGTTATTAAGGTTAGCTCAAAAGGGGGGAGAGGGGAGACAGAGGATTTAGCAAAAGAGGTTTACCGAACAAAGAAATGGGATGGGATCATGGTATGCCTTATAAAGGATGGAGATGCAAGGATACTAAAACGCAAGCTTCCACCATTGCTTTCTTGATTATTAATAAAATTTACATGATTTCCTAATCTTGTACTAGATTACAGTCATAGCATTCAAAATTTGTCAGTAGTTCAGTACCTACAACTTGACAGATCTCCATCTTTGGTAGTTCAGTTATCTGCAGAACCAAGCATGTCTTCTAGAAGAATTGAATCAGCCTTCTATGGTATGATAACATTATTATCATCCATAAATGACTATTCCCAATTAGTATTACTATTAACTTTTATGAATATACCCCATTTCCATAAACTTAAACTGCATGTTTATTTAAACTAGTCACACAAACCTGATCATGGTATGCCAATCAATTTTGATCATTCAAAGTACTTCCACAAGAACTACTTTACAGGAGTATACAAATCAATGACTTTTACTTCGCGTCTTCACTAACCAAATGATTAAAAAGTAAATTAGGGGAAAAGTATAACCAACTTAACAAACAAGAGTCCTCTAAAAGTAAGCCTGATTCTAAAGTACGAGTATATTTACACTTAGATATAAAGCAACAGATCTTTAGCATGTTTGGAAGATTCAATTATTCAAAGGAACAACCGGATCGAAATGCAAGAAAGGGAATGGAAATATGTGCTATCACTCCAATCCAGGCTTCAAATTACTTTTTGAGTGTGTGTGGTTCAAGTATTACTTTGTTATAAATATTCCATTCCCATAGGAATCAAAGATACCCAAGGAGGAGGTGGGAATTAAAATGATGGTATTTTGATTTCCGGGAATCAAACTTGCTTACAAATAGCTTTTCAAACTTTGAACCAAACGTGGGAATATGATATTCCCATCTTAAAATTCCTAGGAATTATTTATAATTCCTTTTGAAACCAACTTCAATTAAATAAAGTCATCCCCCTCCTTCTTTGCAATCATTTCAAACACACGGAGTATAAAAAGAAAACAGCTCAATCAGACCTGGTTTTCCAAGTATAGTCTGTGTCCATTTAGAGAACCCTAAATCAGCAGAATCATTGCCGTCACTGATTTCCAAATCTGGATCAGACACAAAAAACACAACCAATAAAAAATAAGCACATCCCCAAATGGCAAAGGGCTATTACACTGAAAGAGTGTCAAAAACATGAAGAGACCTGAGACAAGTGGATTGGCATGAGATCCAGCGAGTCCAGCCTTGAGGAGGGCGTAGAAGATGCAGAGCCTGCCGAGCCAGAGGACTGGAGTCTCGATCAAAGAGGCGCGGGAGGGTGCGGTCTTGGTCTTGTTGGAGTTGATGGTGGGAAATAGTGAGGTGTTGAATCGTCTAAGGGAAATGGAGGGAGGGAAGAGGGTTTTGGGAAGCAGAGTTGAAGGGGTGAGAGTGTGAAAGATGATGGATTGTTGAATAGGAGAAGCGAAAGTGATGTGGAGAACCGACAGAGGCATCTCTGATTTCTGATTAGGGTTACAACTTACAACTCTACCGGAACCTTATCCGCTCAAGTTAACAGCTTTCTTATACCTCTTGTCGGTTTAAAAGCGTTCACTATTACGGTCCGTAATAATTAAAAAAAACATTTAAAATGAGTAATCTCGAAAATACTCGCCATGAAAACAGGTTTTATGGGCCAATGAATAATAGCTCAAATAGCATAGTCTTTCCATATTTAGTTAAGAGGTTGTGGGTTCGAGTCGATAAAAAAAAAAAACAGGTTTTACGGGAATAGAGATCCGTTATAAAGATGAAACGGAGATTTGCTGTCCTTGTGGACTACCGTGATACCGTGATAGTCTGATAGAGGCCTGCCTCTCCCTATAAAGATGAGCTAAGAAGGGGGGGGAAAGAGGTCTTCGTCCCACCGAGGGCTACTAAATTCTCATGATATAAAATTTTTATTTTTTTTCGTGTGTCAAAGGATAAAACTTTCTCAAAAAAAAAAAGGGGGGGAACACACAAAAATTTTTTAAGGCTCATTCCATTTTAATCATTGTATTGTATGTAATTACATACTGCATATTTAGTCAAGGTATTAGCAGTTTGGTTTTTATTCTTTAATTTCAACTTAAAATATTTTTTTATTTTAGTTACCAAATTATTATTATAGAACTTTGTACTTGATTGTTTTTATATAATAAGGATAAAAGTTTTTAAATAATTCATCTCATAAATGATTTTTTTAAACCTAACTTTTTATATTAAAATTATTCCTATTCAAATTGTAAAAAATTTGCTTTGAAAAATAGTAACAGGTGGTAAAAAAATCAGCACAATTACATACTAAAAGTCATTACAATCACGCAACACACAATTAAAACCAGCAGATTCACCAAATTTTTTAGCATTATAATTTACTTTAATCGAATATTGAGTAGGTGGAGACCAAGAAAATAGCAAATAAGGAGTAGACACATAATGCATAAATAAGAATTTATGAAGTTCAGATTGAGAAGCATATATAAGAACTATAATCTTACCTATTCTTCATAGATTAGCTGGATTAAAAATATCATTGTTAGGATCCCTCCAAATCTACCAAATAGTCGCCAAGAAGAGGAAGATATTAGAATTTATGTCCCTGCACAACTAGTTATCTAACTGTTGACTGTTAACTTTCAAATTCAAACTATGCGAAATAGCTTTGGCTTTGGGACACTCACAAAAACAACGAAAAATCGTTTAAGGTTCAATATTACACCAAAGACACAAATTGGAACTTCCCAAACCTCCATGAAAAAGAAAAGCAGCGGAGGAATTACATCATGAATACATAGCCAAATGAGAATTTTGAACTTTTTGAAATTTCGGATCCGCTATAACCAAAGCTAATTGGTCTGCTCCTCCCAATTGAAAACACATTTACAAAGTCACAAATAGTCATTTTTAGAAGAATAAATATCGGAAGGAGTTGCTAACCACCTCCAATCGGTTCCCTCACCCATTTGATAATATGAATGATAAGAAATAATATTCCGTTTTATAAGGTCAGGTAAAAAAGTGTACCACCTCTCAAGCTTTCACTGTCCATCCACCCAAAAATTACTGATATTATTCTCAAAATCAGAAATATGAACATACGACACTTCCTTAGCTAAGGGACCTTTCATCTTCCATTTTTCAAACCAAAAGGATTGGTTAAGAGAACCAATATTCTACGTGAAACCATTCCTCAAAAGATTAAAAACCTTGCAAATACTCCTCCATACATGAGAGGCATTCCTGGAAGGCATAAAAAGACTAGTATCAAACTTTTTGAGGTATTTATAAGAAATCAGTTGGACCAAAATTTTTTCGGATAGTTAAAGAGCTACCGAATTAGCTTCCCTATCAGAGCAACATTAGTGCAAGCCAGATCTCTTATGCCAATCCTGTCAAATTTTTTTGGAGTGACAATTGTATTCCAATTAGTCAGACTTAAATCCATTCTATCAACCTTTTCTTTCCACAAAAAAAAATCACATCATAGAAGTAATCTTATCAGATATACAAGAAAGGAACCAAGATACCTGCATTCGATAAATCGGAATGGAGGCTGCCACTGAATTAATGAGACAAAGCCGGTCAGTTCTATTGAAAAGTCTGCCCTTCCAATTAGCAAGTCTTCTTTTAATCTTGTCCACAATACCATTAAAGGAGACTCTAGTAACTCTAGCACAATGAAGATTAACCCCCAAATATTTGCCCAAATCTTAGGTAATGCGAATAGAAAAGACACTCGTGAAAAGCTCTTTCCTCCTGTTATTGACATTCTTAGAGCTCTAATAAAATTTTAATATGATATTTTATTTTATTTATATAAAAAATATAAAATTAAAATTCTAATTATTATTGCTTTGTTAGAGTTTGTTTGAATGTTATTAAGTTGGTAGAAAGAGATTTTTTTCAATAAAAAATTATATTTATTTTTTTGTGTGTTTGACAAATTTTTAATAATAAAAAAAAATTCTAAAAAACAAAATGATTATTGAACCGTTCAAATAGTTATTGATTTATTGGTTCAACTGTAATCCAACCAAAATAATTATTTTATAATAAAATAATAATTAAAATATAAACAAATTAAACATACTAAAATATAATTACAATCTAATATAAATCTTAAAATCATTCAAATTAAAAGATCAAAAAAATATTCTCATCAAATATTTATGTTATACAAATATAAATAATAAGTTATATTCTCATCAAATAATTATGTTATAAGACAGGTTATCAGAACGAGACTTTGATCAAGATTCAGGAAGAGGTAATAAATTTACATTATATCAAAACTCTCTTATCTTAAATTTAATATTTTTAATATATCTGAAGACAATTATTTATCATGAATATTAGATGTCGAAATTCATTTTGAGTCAATGGATCTTAAAAATAGAGATAGTGATACCATTAAAGCTGATAATAACATATCTTAGAAGGAGAAATTTATGTTAAAACTCTCTTATCTTAAATTTAATATTCTTAATATATTTGGAGACAATTATTTATCATAGATATTAGATATCAAAATTCATCTTAATTCAATAGATCTTGAAGATATAATTAAGACCGATAATAACACATCCTAAAAAGATAAAAATAAGCTAAAGTCGTAATCTTCTTTCATCGTCATCTTGACGAAGGACTGAAAAATAAATATTTTACATTAAAAAATTATATATAAATCTATGAAAAAGTAAAAAAAAAAAATATAATCATCCTACACGTGAAGTCTGCTACCTATAATTTGGAGGAGGATGCTGAGTTTTAGTGGAAAGGGGTGCACTACTTCTTGCAAGGTAATTAGGTCATTTCTTGGAATGCTTTCAAGGTTGAAGTTTATAAAAAATACTTTTCAAGCACGGTGAGAGCGGCTAAAGAACTAGAACTCATGCAACTAAAATAAGAAAACATGACTTTGATAGAGTACACCAAATTGGAGGACAGGTCAAGTTCTTTGAAGTATGCCAAGGTACACTTGAGAGATATGAAGAATGAAAATGCATTAAGTATGAGAATGATCACTTTAAAAAAGTCTTAATTACTATAGTGCCTATGGAGACAAGAAAATATTGAGTTAGTCAACAAACTTGTATGGCGGAAGAATGTTTAAAGAAGTTGGTATATACAAGGAGCAACCATCGTGATTTCCACCAAGGAGCTCAAGAGAAAAATCTTGCATCAAGACGGCGAAACTTTAAGAATTATGGTCAAGCACTTGGGACTAGAAACGTCGCGATCTGGAATATGTTTTGTTTGTGCATATTCCTACCTTGCTTCTCAAATGGCAATGAATGACTAAGTCATTGTATTGTTTCTAAGTAGGGGTGGCAACGGGACAGGTAGGGGCAGATTTTTACTCTACTTGATCCTATCCTACTGTATAATAACCCGCATAGAACCTGTCCTGTTTCTATCTGCAGGTAGTAAAACGTTGAATTCTAACCCGTCTTTGCGAGTATCCGCCCTTATAATTATTAAAATTCAATAAATAAAATTAAATTTCAAAATTTATATAACAAGCATCACATACATAACATAAATTAAAATAAAAATTTAAATATGATACAATATTATTAATCATTTACTAATTATTTTACATATATTATATATATTATATATTAAAATTATATATATTATATATATAACAGGGCGGGTATTACCTAAACCCGACTCCGCCCCCGTCCCCCCCAAGAATCCGCACCACTAAAAATCCGCCCCAATGCGGGACGAGATGAGTACCTGCGAGTTCGGGTAGTATTACCATCTCTATTTCTAAGTATCCTTTCAAACAGAATGGAAGTCATTTAAGTTATGCATGATTTGGTGTACTTACCATCGAGTAAAATAGGTTTAATTTTGGAGTTAGATTAGTTCTCGAAACGTCATGTTGTAGTAGATTGTTTTGTAGTAAATATATTGGGTCGGCAACATAAAAAAAATTAGAGTAAAAATTAAATTCTTAAAGATTTTAATTTTGAACTAATTAGTCCCTAAAAAAAATATTAATTTGGTCTTTTATAATAGCAAACAGTGAATACGTTATGTCCTTTTATCAATTCATTACGTAATTAATGGTGATGCTTATTATATGTATTGTTAACTATTGTAACATGTCTATTTATAAAAGATTGTTACCTGAATAACGATTTTTGGAGCGAAACTTCACCTGTTTTAGTATGATTTGTAATAAATAGTAAACAATTGCTAAAATTATATAGAAATTCAAAAAATAATAAATAATTTATTGTCTAAAACTATATCATTTTTATACTTTTGTGATAGCAATAGAATACACACCAGTATAAATAACAAAATACGTGAATAATTTTATTTTATTTTACACTATCCATTGATAGAATGACATATGTGTCTACTATTTAGAATTGTAAAAAACCTAATCGATATTATTTTTTTTTAATGACTAATTAGTCCTAATCGAAATACTCGAAAATCTAATTGCCATTTTACTAAAAAAATTATGTTTTGATTGGCAAAAAAACATAAAATTATAATACATATATTTCATTAAAGCTTGATATAAACTTGATTATTTTAGCACAGAAGATCTGATGTTGAATAAGTGAATAAACAATTGCTAATCAATTATCATTGAAGAAAGCCATAATAGGATCATAAACAATTTGTTTAGCATTAACACCCATAACGAAATCAGCATGAGCATAGTTTTCTATAAACAACAAGACAAGCTTATTCTTATGATGATCTTTGAGGTCCGTGAGCAAAAGCTTGACATCGTTTACATCAGATAACATATCTTGTCCACCATAGCTTAGGAAAAGTGGGAACCCATTTGGAATACTAGCCATATCATAAAGAGGAGGACTAGCCTCTCCATAGTGTTGTATATTTTGTTCTTCATTACCATAATCATACTTTGCTATTTTTCCTGTTCTTATCACTACTCATAATTCATACAAAAGTGAAGTTTATTAGAAGCTATAGATGAATATGAAGAAGTATTAGTTCAATAATTTATAATTTTACAAAATATAAATAAGAGTAAAGTGATAAATAAATACTTTAAGATTTATATTTTGGATAAATTAATTTTTAAATAAAAAAAGTAAGAAAAAAAAATCTAAAATGGTCTCTGACAATTATCTTAAAAGACAACGAGGTCTTTAACAAAAAAACTCAACTCGGTCCCTGATTTTTATTTTTATGGGACTGATTATTTCCTGTGTCAAAAAAAATCAATGTTATTTTTTTTTGCACAAAGACTAATCAATCCAAAAAAAATCAATGGCATGATTGGATATTTTTTTTGAGAAGTCTCGTAGTCCTTTTGAAGTAATTGTCAGAGGTTGGATGGGGTATTTACTCAAAAAAGTACTAATAAATTCTTCTAAAATAATAAACATAGACAAATAAATTTAAATTAAGACTTTTTATCCTAATCATAAAAAATAATTTGAAAGTAATGTATTATATTTATTATTCTAAAGAATTTTATTGATAATTTTTTTAGAGACTATTCTGTCCGAAATATAAATTTTTATGGATTTATTTGTTAATTTATTCTATAAATAAAATGCTTCATTTCAAACAATATCTAACTAGTTACAAAAATAAAATGATTAGTCAAAAACTTTATTGACTAGTCATAAAATAAGTATTTCAACATAAAATATCTAATAGAAAAAATATCTAACAGTAATAAATTCTCAAACATTACCTAATTAAAATACTTACTTTGTGATAGATGTATCAAATTCTTGGTAGATGATGGTTGCGGTTCATTATTAAGAAATATATTTATTCTCGAAGAATTTATGCAACAATTGGGACCTAAAATTTTAATTAACAAATATTAAAATAAAGTCTCATTTTGGTGGAATCAACATATACATGCATTGATGAGTGAAAATCATCATTCTAATAACATTAAGAACCTGTAAAAATAGCCATTAGATCTGAACAATTCAGTTTTAAGCTTCTGCAAATGCCCTCTAGAAATTTGGATGCAACATTCCTTATCATTAGAAAATATATTGTCAAAAAAGAGATTTGTGTTAGTTGATTCTATATCCAAAAGAAATTAATATCACATATGAGTGTTTTGCTGCGTTTGTTTATAACTACGAGACACTGAGATAAATATACAAAATTGTATTTGGCAGATGAGACATGGATAGAGACATTGTGTTTAGAAACACTAAATTAGTACATTTTGTGTTTATCATAATAAAAAAGACATAAAAACTATAACAAAAAATATATTTTATTTTTATTTTTTATTTTATTATTTTTGTTAATTTTTCATAATTATATTTTTTATTATTATATTTTTTTCAAATTTTTTAAATAAAAAATGAAAATAAATTTGATTTGTTCTAATTTATTACCAAACAAAATACAAAAATACTAATTTTTGTATTTCTATTTTTTGTGTCTTGTTTTCTGTCTCTTGTCTAATCCTCTTTTCAGACCTAAACCCAGTCTAATATAAAGCAAAAATTAAAATGACATAATAATAAATGAAATTTTCAGTTATGATTTTGTCATACTCATTGGGAATGAATTCATGAAGGCCCAACCAGTAAACATCCTGTCAAAATATAAAGTGAAAAAAATTACATCAAATAATTTTGCATCATTTTAAATTTTCTTTGCTCAAATAGTATATATCTGTTAGGATTTGGTTGAATTAGTCCCACATTGCTTAGGATAGCAAATGGAGTGGGTGGCCTAGGCTATAAATATGAGGCTAAGTTCTCCATTTGTTTTTGCACCAGTCAGAAACACTTTAAGCTTGTATCTGATTTTTCTTTTCCTCTGTACTCTTTGATTAGAGAGTGTTGTGAGGTGTAGTTAGATATTTGCTTTGAAAGAGTGTGGGTGTACTGGGGTGCCGGTGAGAGAAAGAAGTCTATGTGTTGTAACAATTTTCACATAGTGATATTCTCTGGTTGTCATTTGACAACGGCCGTGGTTTTTTCTCCGGTAATTGGAGTTTCCACGTTAAATTCTTGTGTTGTGATTGTGTCTATTTTATTTCTCTGTCAAAGGTGTTTTCTCAAGGGGGAATTGTGTCTTATTCCCAACAAGTGGTATCAGAGCTTCGGTTCGGTGGGATTTATTCTTAGTATGCTCTGTGGTTGCAGCCTAGTCTAATCTCTTTGGTTGCTGTTGTTGTTGCTGGAAGGCAGTGTGACTCTGTGAGAGTGCAGTTTGGAAAAGGTTCTGGCTAAGGAAAGACTTGGTATTTAAGTGTGTCCATTGTGACCCACCTCTCTTTCCTGGGGACCCTTCCTAGTGCACGGTCTACAGTTGAGTTATAATATTCCAGTATACGGTTGCAACAATGTCAGGATATTCAAGTGCTGTGAAGCTTGAAATAGAGAAATTTGATGGAAGAATCAATTTTGGCTTGTGGCAAGTACAAGTCAAGGATGTGTTGATACAATCAGGTTTGCACAAGGCGTTGAAGGAGAAGATCTCTGGTTGCTCTCTCTATGAGAGAAGATGATGTTCTCTAGAAGACAAGAAGTATCCTCATGGTATTACCGCACTGCCATGGATAAGGATAAGTTGTGGCAATCGGGTCCACAATTGCACACGGGCATTGGTTGGCGTTGAGATGCAAGGTGTGTGGCGGAGTTAGGTCGATGGCTGAAGAACTTCCAGGAAAAGCCAATTTGGAAGTTGCACCATGAATTTTCAGCAAGGTTTCGATCTGTACCAAGGCGAAATGCTTGGAGTGGTCTAATTCCAAGTGAGTATACTTTCATGGTGGAGTATGATAGTTCTCTGAACTATGATTGTCGGTATAGACAATGGCAGCAAAGAATTGTCGGTGTTGACAATGGAAGCTGAAGATGTGTGACTATTTCAATCAAGGTGGAGATTGTTAGGATTTGGTTGAATTAGTCCCACATTGCTTAGGATAGCAAATGGAGTGGGTGGCCTAGGCTATAAATATGAGGCTAAGTTCTCCATTTGTTTTTGCACCAGTCAGAAACACTTTAAGCTTGTATCTGATTTTTCTTTTCCTCTGTACTCTTTGATTAGAGAGTGTTGTGAGGTGTAGTTAGATATTTGCTTTGAAAGAGTGTGGGTGTACTGGGGTGCCGGTGAGAGAAAGAAGTCTATGTGTTGTAACAATTTTCACATAGTGATATTCTCTGGTTGTCATTTGACAACGGCCGTGGTTTTTTCTCCGGTAATTGGAGTTTCCACGTTAAATTCTTGTGTTGTGATTGTGTCTATTTTATTTCTCTGTCAAAGGTGTTTTCTCAAGGGGGAATTGTGTCTTATTCCCAACAAAGGTGTTTTCTTATAATTTCTCAAAGGTGTTTTCTTGTGTTTTCTTTGCTCAAAGGTGTTTTCTCAAAGGTGTTTTCTTGTGTTTTCTTTGCTCAAATAGTATATATCTTACATTTGCTATGAAAAGGTCGGCAGCAAGCTTTGTTGGTTGCGACATAATTTGATTCAAATGAGCAATTGGGCTAAGTAATGCGGCTGATCTCAACATATTCATTAGTTGCTCTTCAGAGAATGCAGCTAATGCTGTTAAAGTTCCCTGAAATTAAATTTCATGTTATCTTTACGCATAAACCGATTTACATATAATTTTGATATACTCACAATAAAAATTTTACACAATTGTTTAATCATATTCGTTTTTTAAATAATTATTCAAGTGTTCAATGTGAAAAGTTATTATTTTGCTGTTGTAACATTATATAATTAAATACACATGTAAAATTTACATTGACAGTGTATTAAAATTAAATTATTTAATTAAAATAATAAAAGTTAAACCCAAACTCACCAAGGAATGACCTACGTAGTGCATTTTCTGAGCGGTATGATTGAATACATAACTGAGTGAAGCAGGAAGATCATAACTTACTAACTCATCCCATGACCAATCCCAATATGCCTATTATAATAATAGAATAAATTAACAACCAACCAATTAGAGGTTACCAAATTGGCTTCTTAATACATATCTCGGATGCATGAATTTCGAAATCTGCCGGCATTTTATTTGCATGTATGGTATTTGTCTATTTGAGATGTGATTATACATTTAAATACATAAATTATCTCAAAAAAATATATATTAATAAATAAAATATTTATTTTATTGTCCTATATATGTATATTTTTAGGAGGTAGAGAAATGAAACGAGGATCTATTAGAGTGATAGGCAATGGACGATTGTGTAAATTAACAAAAAATAAGCAACCAATGTAGAAACCTGTAGAGTGTAAATTTCAAAACTAATTATAAGGTGGAATTTCATATCTATTTGTACATTTATAAATACTAATTAACAACTTTTTTCTGTCTTTTTCTTTTTACTTTTTAGGAGAAGAAGCAGAGAACTTCAAATAAAAGGGTTTGAAAATTGTAAAGGAAAAAGTTGGAAATCTTATTTATTTGGCTTCAAATTTAGATATGAATGTGAATCTATGTAGTTTGAAAATAATGATAGGAACCAACTTTTTCAGGTTTAAAAAAATTATTTTGTTTATATTAAAATTTAAATTCTAAATTCTAAATATTTAATTAGACAACTTAAATTATAAACCCTAAATTTTAAATTCTCTTAAAAATGAAAATCTTAAAATTAAAAGAAAATCATTAATATTGACAAAATAAAAGTTGGCTCTCATCTGGATATAGCTTTTATGAAACATCAAGAGCAGGGCTAAGTGTATTTTACTAAAAAGTAAAAAATAAAATAACCATGTCATTAGGACTAAGTGATGTATGGGCGCTGCTATATTTTGTCCCACGAGTGTTGGCAAGCCACACATCAAAGCCTTTGTCCGCTAAGATATATGCCAATGATTCTTCCGGAGTGTTGAACAACCATGTTATAGCATCCTTTAAAAAAAAAAAAGTTAAAAAAAATCTAGCAACAACAATGATAGAGAAAATACAGAAAACTAATAGAGTATTTGTATAATGTGTACAATAAAGTTTACGAATATTTAGTTCAGTAGGATATCAGATGTTTATTATTTCTAGTACTCGAATAATCAGAGACGGATTTACATGGTAGCTTGTGGGGACAAGTACCCCATTGAGTTTTATAAAATTCTTAAGTAGTATATAGTATTAAATTTTATTTGCCCCCACTATATAAATAATTTTGACCCCACTCTTCACAATTTAATGTTATTGAAAGATATTTAATTAAATTTAATTTTATAAATATATAAAATTTAATTTTAACTATTTAATAAAAGAGTAACTAAATAAATAATAATAAAAAAATGAGAAATCAAAATAAATAATCCAAACCTTAATTATTCTCAAAATCAACTTTTTTGCTACTATATTCTTTTACTTTCTTCCAGTTTTCTATTTTTCTATTTTTTATTTTATTTTTTAATTTCTTTTGATTTAATTAAAAGTTTATTTTTATCTTTCTGTAATTTTTCTTTTATTAAATTATATTACATTTATTTTATAATTATACTCTTGTGTAATATTTTTATTTTTTGATTAATGGTTATTGTATAGTAAAATTTTATTAGTATATTTTTCTATCATTGGTTTGCTGAGTTTTTATATTCATATTATATTTTTAATTTTTTGTGAAATTATAAAAATTAGGGTAAATTATTTTTTTTCTAATATTTAGATTTTTTTTAAATATTTCTAATGTTTAATTTTATTTAATTTTTTTCTAATATTTTTTATTCATTCAATTTTGTTCTTACACGTTTTTAATTTGTATCAAAACTATCCCTACAAACTTTCAATTTATTCCTAACATTTTATATAAGTTGACGTTTAGGGATAATTTTAACATAAATAAAAAATATTAGGGACAAAATTGAATGTAACTAAACGTTAGGTGTATTTTAAAAAAAATTGCAAATATTAAGAACAAAAAATACGTTTTACCCTAAAAATTATTGTTTTTATTGTGTATGATTTGCCCCCACCAGCAAAATTTTTTAGATTCGTCACTGCAGATAATTATTCTGGATAATATGGGTGTATTGTGTTTGAGAAATTAATAGTATTTTATTCTGAATATTTATTTTTTAATTTATATTGAGTCAAATAAATAGCTCATTATACACATTATATAAATATTATATTGACTCCCTAATAAAATTCACAATAATATTGTTGTCTCAACAAGCAATGCACCTACGATAAAGAGACCATGTTGCAAAAGAACTGGTGGCTTGTCTGCTGCCTTACCGGATCGCCCCGCCGGCATCCTCTGCAGGCTAAGAATGTAGCCATCTACCGTCGTAACCTGATCCAGTTTAACAAAAAAAATCCCTCAAAAAATAAATGCCTCTAATTAATGGCGTTGTAAAAATATAACGATTCATATTGTCTTTTTTAATTATTTTAAATTTTTGAGATAATTAATATCATGATATGGTATATAAAAAAAAGAATTTTATTAGGGAGTCAATAAAATATTTGTATAAATATATACAATGAACTATTTATTTGGTCAAATATAAGTTAAAAAATGAACATTTAAAATAAAATACTACTAATTTTTCAAACATAATACTCTCATATTATTCAGAATAACCATC
The DNA here is from genome assembly GCF_003086295.3 of Arachis hypogaea. Classification (NCBI taxonomy): domain Eukaryota; kingdom Viridiplantae; phylum Streptophyta; class Magnoliopsida; order Fabales; family Fabaceae; genus Arachis; species Arachis hypogaea. Next base: position 767,344 of record NC_092039.1, read on the forward strand.
CGGATACAGGATAATAAACATATGATATCCTACTGAATCAAACATTCCTACTCCATTGTACACATTGTACAAATACTTCAATAGCTTTCTATACTTCTTCGTAAAGAAACTTACTTGAAGAAACGTGAAGAGATATAATAATTATATTTATATTTTTTATCAATTTAAATTTTTTAAAAAAATAATATAATGACAAACATAAATAATATAAAACTTAAAATAATATAATCATAATAAATATATGAGGAAGTATAGAGAGTCAATAGAATATTTGTACGATGTGTACAATAAAAGTTTAGGGATGTCCAATTCAATATTAGAGTTATAATCATTAGTGTTATTTTTTTCCATCAACTTAAGCTTTTGAAATGAGTGGTATCATGACATGGTATCAGATTTCTTATTCTATTGACTCTCTAACAATATTCTAAATATATATTAAAATTAGTTATTAAAATTAACTACTAGTGTATAATATATATTAAAATATACAATACATATAAAAAAATTAAATTATAAATATATTTATACACAAATATATTATAATTGATTTAGTGACTAATTTTTTATATACAAATAATATTTACCTTGTGTTCTTCACAAGTATAACCCTGTGTCTCTACCATTCTCTTGCAAATACCGTCATCTGTGTATAGTGTTTTCCTCGCATGTGCTTCTGCAATAACGCAAATGAAGAACACGAGAAGCTGACTCGCTAAAATCATGTTCATCATCGACATTCTGGTTATCATGGTCTAATGCGTCACCGGAAATGAAAAATGCTTTCATTTTATAACCAACTTTTGTTCTGCAAGGACAAAAATTTGAGAAAGATTTTGCATCTTACTGGTTTTAACATTTTCTTTTTGGATGGACTTGTAATTAATATGTTTACAAAACTATGATCAATGTATATACTTAGCGTTTGAACAAAGGCATTGAAGTTGAACAATGGGTAATTTTTAATTATAAGAGTCATTTAAATAAAAACGTTTAAAACGTTTTTTTTTAAGATGTTTTTAAATAATTAAAATTTTATACATATATTTAATTAAACTATATTATTTTTATCAAAATTAGATCAGATAAATTAATTTGGCCAAAAAATCGATAAATTATATTTTGAATCGGTCTAAATTAATATTTTTATAAAAAATAATTATAATATTTCTATTATAAAAAATGACTAAAATATTCTTTTATATATATATTTTAAGAATCATAAATTTTAATCTTTTTCTTTTTTTTGTGTTGTTATAGGGTTAGAATTTAAAATTTTTAAAATTAAAAATATATATAATAAAAATATTTTAGTCATTTTCTATAATAAGGTTATTGTAGTCATTTTTTATAAAAAAGAATATTAATTTAAATCGATTCAAGGTTTGATTCACTGATTTTTTGACCAAATCAATTTGCCTAATATAATTTTGACAAAAATAATATAATTTAATTAATTATATGTACTAAATTTTAGTTCATAACAGACATCTTTAAAAAAAAAACCTTTTAAGTATCTTTATTAGAGTGTCTCTCTTTAATTATTTATATTTTGTTGACTTTCAAAATTAAATATTATTTATTTTGACGTAACGTATCCGCCAGGATTTTGAAGATCGAATGTTCATTTGTCCTTTATAAATTTTAACCTATGATATTAGACATGTAATGTAGCCATGAAAAATGATGTTTATATTTTTTTTTTCTATATTTATGGTAATAAGTTCACTAGAGTATCAACAAAAAATAACTAATTTCGGTAAATAAATAAACAAATCTAATCACTTATTATTAATGTTTTTTAAGTTGTTCCTTTACTCCTATTCATTTTTTTTTTTACTTTATTTCGCTTTCAAGTGTTCTTTTTTACTTAATTTTTATTTTATGTTTTTATGGTTTTTAGTTTTTGGTTAGTTACTTTTAATGTTCCATTGTTGCCTAACTTTTAAATTGTTGGTTAAATTAATGTTGACTTCTTAAAATTTTTTTAGAGTTTAAAAGATAAAATTTTTATCTTTTTTTCACTTCTTATCAATTACTTTTAAATTAAAATAAAAAAAATTACTGAAATGGCAACCGATTTGGATAGTTGCTAAAATTTGAGTCATCACTATAAATTAAAAATAGCGACTGATTTCCAAAAAAATGAGATCCATCACAAAAAAATTAATTACTAAATAGCAACTAATTTTTCGGTTGCTAAATTGATATGATCACTAAAAATCGAGGGTTAAATAGCAAATTTTTTTATTGCTAGATCAGTCGCTAATAACCATTTTTAATTTATTTCTCGACAGCGACTAATTTTTTAGTTTCCAAATCAGTTAGTAATACATGATCTAAAAATCTTAAAATCGATTATTAAATCAGTCACTACTAGTATTTTTGTCCGTAATAGCATTACGAGAATATAAATCTTTTGAAACTATATCAATATTATTTTATTAATATTATAGATTATGACAGAAAATTAAATATTTATATAATCAAATTACTTTTACAAAAATATTATATGAGAAAAAGTTTCTATTAGCTAAATTATATGTAATAAATATTTAAAGGAAGAAAAATGAAAATATAGATTAAAAAGATAAGTGGTGAAAATTTGAAACTAAATAAAAAAAACTAAAAAAATATACATATAATAATAATAAATATTAATTTGAATAATATTACGAAATTATTTTTTTAATTATATTAATTAGAAATTTAGTGTGTTTCTTATAATTTTATGAATTTATTTAAATTATATTATTTTATTAATTTTATTTTTTGTAAAACAGAAATGTAAAAAGAGATAAAGAATGAGAGAGAAAGATAAAAAAAGAGAGAAAATTTGTTAATTTTGGAAGGAAAGATTTAATATAATTGTAATGAAAGAATATCTTGTGACATATTTTAATTTATCAACTTACTAATATAAATTATAAGTTATAAAGGATATAGAGAAATAGAAAAAGGGAAAGAGGTAGATAAGAAGATGGAGGTAGGAAATTTATTAATTTTGGAGGAAATATTTCATCTTAATTTTAATAAGAGAGTGTTACGTGACATATTTTTGTTGTTAAATAATAATATAATATAGTTATATTTTAATTTAAATTTCAATATTTTAATTTTAATTACAATTAGAGAATATCATGTTATACATTTTGATTCTCAAATTTATAATTAACCATTGATAATGATATATAAAAGAGATAAAATGGGTATAAGAATAAGAGAGATAAAGTGACGGAAGGAATGAGAGATAGAAAAAGAGAGAGGAGGAGAAGGAGAGAATTCTTTAATTTGGAGAAAAAGATATTTGATTTCAATTACAATAAAAAAGTGACATGTGACACATTTTAGTTGTAAAATTAGTAATAAATAAAGATTACTACTTTTCTAATTATAAATTTTAACTAAAATTCATATATACCATATTAAAATTGGAATTTCAGATATAATTATAATTCAACAAAATATAAAAATATCAAACATATGTTATTTTTTCATATATACCAAATAGCATTCACAATGTTCATAACTCATATGAAAGAATAATGTTTACATAATTAATAATTTAATCATCCCAAATGTCCTAATTATGAAATAGTCTATCATGCTATAGTTATCACTCTTCGGAACATTGTTGTTTATTCACTACCTTCTCTTGCACTTGTTTCTTCACCTCCTAGTTGAAGATTCGATCGATGGATATAAGTATTGGACAAAAATTGAAAAATAGCATATATATTCTATCGATGGATATAAGTATTGGACAAAAATTGAAAAAAAATCATAATTTGTAACTTGAAATTTGTGTAAACTCTAATTAGAAATAAACTAATAAATCATATTCATCATGTAAACTCTTTAGTTGAGTAATTTGAGAAATTAACCGATATCAAGTATGTACATGTGTAATCATGAAGTATATAAAAATTTTAGATTAAATGTTTTTGTAAAAAGTTAATATATTTTATATTATGTAATAATAATAATGATAATAATGATAATAATATATTTATCGTTAAAATATATTAAATTCAATATTTTGTAACAAATTAAAATATTAAAAATAAATTAAATTTATTATATTAATAATAAATATATATTTTATATTATTATTACTAATATATATAATTTGTTAAAGAATATTTTAATCAAATAGATTAAAGTGTATGCTCTTTTATTATTATAAGAAAAAGAAATATATATTTTAAAAATAAAAAAGATGAAAATATTATTTAGACATCTCACAGAAAAAAAATCATTTTTACTTATTTATATTAATATATATTCTATATTTTATACACATACATACAAATTTTACATATAATTATGATAGAGGATATAAATAATAATTAAAAAATATATATTTTTATTTATATAAAATTATAAATTATATCGTGAGTTCGAATTAATTTACGAGCTTTAGTAAAATCAATTTAAAATTTACAAACGGACTCAATTATTAATGAATCAAAGGTGATCTTAAATTTGGACTAACATGACTCTCTCCGGTCTAGTTCTAATTGTTATTTGTTATATTAAGTTGGATAATGCTGAATAATGCTTGGATTATAGCGTTTTTGGAGACACATTTATTTATTTTAAAAATTAACGTAGATTAACAAAATAATTTAAATATTCTAATTCAGGGTCAAAAAAATAAAATAAGTAAAGTGAATATTTATTTTCAATAAATATTTTTTAAATTATTTATTTAGATAATTATTATAGTTAATTTATTTATTAAAATAAAAAATCCAGTGAATAGGTGATCCAAGAAGAATTGAAGATATTATCCAAAATCTAGGGAAGCGTTAAATGGGCGCCACATAGACGAGTCGATGTGGGATTAAGTGCTCATCATGTAAGAAAGAATGATAAGGTATGAAATGGAAAGCATTGTGCATCCTGTATCCATTGGAAGAATTCCAAAGTATCAAGTCATAAAATCAAATGCAACTTCTCTAAGTGTAGGCGTAAGCCACAAGTGCTTGTTTTCTCAGCTGCCAAGCCTCAGACTCAAATCAAAGGGACTGGCTTTGGGAGCCATACACGCCTCAGCCTCTGATGCTTCACAAAAATGGCTTCTTCAGCCAGTTGGTCAGTTCACTTCCATCTTTTGCCTCACTCTAATAACTTTCATCATCTCTATCTAACATCACCTCATAACTACGAGGAAGGTTAGATGAACGTTTTTTATTATCAATTAGTCATTAATATTTAAAAGAATAGGATAAAATAGAATAGGATAAAGTATATTATTAGATTGGAATTAGAGAATTAATGACTAAGTGTGAGACGCTTTTTATTTTTAGCATTGTGATTCAAGTAGTGTTTTTCAACAATGTGGATACTTGATGTTTTTTTATGAATACCATAAATTTGAGAGTCAAATTTGTAGTTTTAAACTTTTTTTTAAAAAAAAAATACAAATTTAAGAGTCAGATTTGTGGTTTACAATTTTTTTTAACAAAACTGATTCACTAATTTGTTTATCTCTTAAAAAAATTTTTAGCCCACATAAATTTGAGGCTCAGATTTTTCTATTATCCCAAATCGAAGCCTAAGTTTTGTTTCTAAAACCAAACTGAGTCTTCAATTTGTGAATTCCAATTTAAGAATTTTTTTTTATCTCCATATCCATTAAAAAAACCACAATTTTTCTATAATTGAGCATCACATATTTTGAATTTCCATAACTAAAAAGAATTAGCCTAAGTGAGAGCCAAAACAAATCTCTAGTATTTTTCTATTATTATTATTATTATTATTATTATTATTATTAGAATAAATAGTTATTTTGGTATCTAAAATTTTGATTTTGTCAAAACGGACTCACACATTTATTTTTTGATAAAATGAACACTCAAATATCTATATCGTTTGATAAAATGCTCTAATCATTAACCCATCACTTTGAATGATTAGGTCATTTTTTCATTTGAAGATTTATTTTGTCAAAATGAAAATTTAGTACACATTTGGTAAATTATCCCAATGAATTAGATAACTAGTAAGCTCAATCCTTCATAACGTTATATATTTGAACTCTTCAGTTACCCGCTTAAAGCACTAATTGTTGAATAGGATTGTTTTTTTCTATTGTGATTGACAAAGTGCTTGATCAAATTGGAAACAAAACTGATCTAATCTACTTGCATTGATAGGAGATGGAGATACAAGGCACATAGGCTTCAAAGTTGAGATGCCAGGTGCATATGAAATTGCTTCTGTAAGTGATAGATGTATATGAATCATTATACTTTTATATGGCTGAATATACTTCACATTAACTAGCTTCTTTTTGAATTATCCAGCGTGAGGTGACAGTTGGACGCGTTCCGGAGAAAGCTGACTTGGTGATTCCTGTTGCAACAGGTAAAATATACGAGTAATGTTAGATAATTATCAGAATTTATTGTTTTTTGCCACAGATAGCAGTCAATGTTTAAAAGTATATGATAAAATATGTTGTTGGATTACTAAACTAAATTGAAACTACACTAAAGGAATTGAGATGATGACTAAGTAATAACAAAAAATAATAAATTCTAATAACTCCTAGTATTTTTCAAAGGAATCTTATTAGGGAGCCAATAGAGTATTTGTACAATATATACAATGAGCTGTTTATTTTGGTTCAATATGAGTTAAAAAATGAACATCCAGAGTAAAATACTATTAATTTCTCAAACATAATACACTCATACTATTCAGAATAACCATTCAAATACCAGAAATAATAAACATATACTGAATCGAACATCCCTAAACTCTCATTATACACATTGCACATATACTCCATTGGCTCCCTATACTTTCTCTTCTCAAAGAGTACCACTTGGTGACACATCTGTTTTATTCTGTGTACTATGCTTTGTTATCGATTAACCAATTCCAGTTGAACTATTTTGGCAATTATCAATTCAGTGATCTGATGTCAAATATAAAATTTGCTCTTACACTTGCAGTTTCTGCAGTGCATGCACGCATTCAGAAGAAACAAGGAAATCTTCTTGTCACAGATTTGGATAGCACCAATGGTACATTCGTCGACGACAAGCGGCTGAGACCGGGAGTAGTTACCACTGTATCTCCGGGGAGTAATATTACATTTGGTACATACTGCAACACATCTTTATCCACTTGGTTATTTTTCTTACGGAACGCTAGACGACCATCAGAATTTATTGTTTTTCGCTCTTAGTTAGCCATCAATGTTTAAAAGTATGCGATAAAGTATGTTGCGAGAGGAGGTTAATTGGGGATAGTACCTCAAATAAATGAATAATATAGATGCTTTTAGTTTCCTACTTTTCTTAGTTTTCTTGTTATTCTTGAATCAACTCTGTCAAAATTATATAGAAAATCATAGAAGGAAAGGGACTCTAGAAGAATATTTCAAACCAAATCTGAAATTGGAACATCAAAATTACAACTATACATCAAAATTGTTCCATGCTCATGTTACTCTAGAAAAAGTACTACAATAATCTCGCTTCATTTTTGTCAGGAGACACCCATCTGGCTATGTTTCGTGTATCGAAGGTCGAAGATGATACAACTGCAGACACCAATGAAGAAATAGAAGCTGCGGAAGAAACTGATAAGGAACCTGATAATGCTCAAACGGGTTGAAAATCCTGGTGTATGTTTTGTATCTGCTCTACTTAGAATAGTGTATGCTACAACAACCAAAAAAAGGAAAAAAATAATAATAATAATTGTGCATGCTACATCAGGTATACATGTTTTGTGTACTGAGAATAATAAAACTGTGCATATTGTGATGAAAATGATTTTATCATGTTGTCATGATGCCTTGGTGGTTGCTTAAATTTTATTAGATCTTTGATATTGCCATCAGCAACATGCAGCAAAGGTAACAAGAGTTTGCGGATGCAATTACTCAAACTCAGAACAGCCAATCATCATCTAAGTAAGATGCTGCAAGAAAGTCTTTGTATTAATCAGATTATGCCTTCACTCTTCCACCACTTAACTTACTTTTAATAGGTTCAAGGAGTAATTTTTTTTTTTCCAAAGGAAGAGTGAAGATTGCTTTCTTATAATAAAAATTAAAATATAGCATTTAGAAGAGAAAGACAAAGACTAAAATAAGTCTTAGTATTGTATTTGGTATAAAATAGAAGACCGAGGCTGAAATAAGAATGAAGTTTTAATTTAATTAGCACAAAAGATAAAGTTGGAATTAATTGAAATGAAAGTATTTTATGTATAAAATGTTATTAAAGTTTCGTCTTCTTTCTAAAAAATTTCAGTTCACTATGTTCTCATTTTTTAGAGGTACTGAAATACTGAAATTTTGAAAACAGAGACTGAAATTTTAGTACTTCTCAACAAACATGAGTTCCAATATTTCAGTTTTCGTCCCAGTACCTCAAAACAAAACGCTACCTAATAAAGACATCATGTGAAATGAAAAAAAAGAGACATCATGTGAAATACTCAAATATACATTCCTAAAAAATTTAATTACAATGTTAAGCTTGAAAAGACTCGTTGAAAGAATTTTGTTTAATCCAAATAGTAGAATATTTAAGATTTTCTGAGGAATGGATGTACCTCTTTAGCAGAACCAATATACTTCCGGTGTTTATCTTCTTAACCTTATCATTCTTTGCTTTCGTGTAGTTATGGAATGTTTTGATTCAAAGTTAAATAAAAAAATATGTCTAAGTCGTTTTGACATCTCAAAAGTATTTTCGTCTGTCTTAGAAAATCTAGTAATAAAGACAAAAATAATTTTAAAAATATCTACATAGAGAGATACATTTCATTTATTTCAAAAAAGTACAAGCACAATTAACTCCTCTTTCTCGTGCACCTTTTATTTATCTTAGAGTAAAAGACAAATAAGTCTCTGACTTTTTTTTGTGTGGACATTTTTGTCTTTGACCATTGAAAAATATTTTTAATTCCCTGACGTTCTTAAAAGTTGGACGGATCAGTCCTTCCGTCCAAATGTCTCCGTCAAACCCAACGAAAAAGTTTGATGTGGCTTGTCACGCGTACGCGTTGCCTGGAAGACTTCCCTCTCACGCGTATGCGTCGTCATAAATTCTCCATTAATTAAGAGGGAAGTCTGTCAGGCACGTGATAAGAGTCAGACTTTTTCGTGGGGTCTGACGGAGGCATTTAGATGGAGGGACTGATCCGTCTAACTTTTAAGAACGTCAGAAATTTAAAAGTATTTTTCAATGATCAAAGACAAAAATGTCCGCAGACAAAAAGGTTTAGAAACCTATTTATCTTTTACTCTTTATCTTATATTGCAGAGTAACTTTTTGCTTTATTTGTATGTTTTCTCTTCTTCTTTAAACAATGAAAAATTCAATAACTTGAGTTATTCGCTATTGTTATTCATAATAATAGTAGTATTTAATTTGGAAGAATGCATTAAATTACAATAAAAGCTTCAAGAGAAAAAAGCAGTCGACCACATAGAAACAATCAAGAAATTGAATATCTATAAAACTAAATGACACTGAGAATGGAGAACTAAAAGAACATGGAGACAGAGACAATGAAGCCAAAAATGAAAGTGAGGACAGAGGCTTGAATGGTTGGAGCTCCATTAGCATTATCTTTATTTCCTGAAGGGCTGCTTGCAGCAGCTTCATTTGAAGATGGACTCGCATTACCTGAATGATGTTGTTTACAATAAGTTAAAACTCCAAAATAATTGTTAAGCATATATATTATGGAAAAGTATAGGTAGACAATGAAAACGTTAAATAATGTCAACAATAGATATATCAGATGTTCAATTCATTAGGTATGCAGATGATTATCCTAATATTAAGATTTAGGTGGATAATTTGGGATGTAGTGTATTTTTACTTTATTGGACCAATTTTAGAGCTCACTATTCAAATGTGAACAACAACCATTGTCTACCTAGCAAAGTCCATATATTATAGATGGGTTATACTATTTGTACACCAAAATCAGTCACCAAGATCAGCCATTAGTATAAAATACATGTTAGAATATAAATACTTAAAAATAAATTAAATCACACATATATTTATACACAAATATATTGATGACCGATTTTAGTGACTAATTCTAATGTACGAATAGCATTTTTGTATTATAGAGCAATGTTACATGACCAGTAAATACTATCATTTTTAACTAGCAATAATTTACACTCATATTTACAGATGTTTTGTACACAAAAAATATATAATTTGTATTTATATTTATCAAATTTTACATATATAAATCAATACAATTTGTATCTATATTTTTTAAATTTGTAGACATGAATTAATAAAATTTATTTGTTAAAAAAAATTTAGTATTTATACTGACCAATAATGACCAAAATTACTGAAAATTGTTGGCTCTCAAGAATTTCTCTATATTATATATAGACCCATTACTTTCACAAAGATGGCTTTAACCTCAACATATTTTCTCAAAGATCAATAACATCTATTCCAAGTGAATTTTACTATATTAATGCAAAGTTGATTAATAAGGAATTGAATATCTAACTGTGTATAAAATTCAAGTGGTATATACCGGGACTAGGAGCAACTCCACTTGAAGAATTAGCGGTTGATCCTTTTGGTGCCAAACCTTCATTATTTATTTACACAAAACGAAAATTAGTTAGCACAGATGCGGTTTCAACATAGTAAATATCTGATCTTGGCTACAAGCCTACAACACTTTATTTTGGCATTAAAAAGGAAAGTTTATAAGTTTTTATTTTAAAAGAAAAAAGAAATTTGAGTAGATTATATTCTCTTCCGTTGACAAATAATTTTACTTTACTAAATTTCTCTCCCTTATATTTTTTTTGGTGACTTCTCCCTTATATTTTTAACAAAGAACAACAGACCCCATGAAATGGAAAAAAAATACTTTTAGTAGATGTAGTTCATTCATATTAAGTTATTAACATATCAGATCACACGCATTTTAAAATTAGAATAATATTAATATGGTTTAATTATTTTTGAGATTCAGATAATTTTACTAAATTTATAAATAGATCCTTTATTGGTATGTTAGGATTTCCAATTACTTTTTTTAAATATATCAATGAACTAAATAAAAATAATGTTTTCAATTAAAAGATAAATTAAACGATTAAACGTATTATCTTTTAGTACGTTTTTCATCAAATAATATGAAAAAAATAGATGAACGAATTTTTTTATTTTTATTTGTAATTAAATCCTTATTATTTATAAGTTTTTCCGATTAATTCCCTACAAAAATATGCCTAAAAATCTATATACAAATTAAAAAAAAATTATGGGGATCTCCATCTTAATTAAACCTATTAAATAATATACAATTGTTTCAATAATAAATTTTATTTTAAAAAAATGCAGTAAATGGTAAAGTACTTTGTATTGTTAAGGTTACCAGTAAAATATTTTGTTGAAAGAAAATGAAGTTTATCAATAATTTATAATGTATTTACTAAAAAAATTTAAATTTCTATTATAGATAATTTTAACAAATGCCACAAAAACATTTCCTAACAAAACCGGTAAGTAAAATAATTACAACGGTAAAAGTAAAGAATAATCAAATAATGGAAAACTTACTTGGTGATGCAGATTTACTTGGAGGCAAGGACACAGGGACTCCCACAGCTGTAACAAAAGAAACACTGGTTAAGACTAGGGACAAAAACAGCTGTTTTCAATTGAAAATGAAATAAAGAATCAAAAATATCTTTTTGAGTACAGGATAAATAAACATAATGTAAATCTATGGTGAAATTAGTCTTTGAAAAATTTTTGAAATTTTTTTTAATTAAATTCATCTTTTAAAAATTTTAAATTAATTATGTTAATTCTTATATTATTTTATTTGTTAATAATATCAGAATTTACTAATGTGATACTTTAAGTGATACTCTAATACACATATAAAAATCTTAATTGACTGTTAATATGATTAATTTATGAAATTAGATAAAATGATCCTAAATTAAGAAATTCAAATGCCTCAAGTTCTCTCTACAATTAAGTTTTGATTTGATATAATTTCATAAATTTATTATCTTAATAATTAATTAAAACTTCTAAATATGTGTTGGAATATATTTAATGTTTTACAACAATAAATTTTGACACTATTAATAAACAAAATAATAAAAAAACTAAAATAATTAATTTAAATTTTTTAAAAGACGAATTTGATTTAAAAAAACTAACAGTAAACATTTACTTAAATAAACATACAAAAATTTAAAGAATTAATAATTTAAAAAATTAATAATTTTTTAAAGACTAATTTAACTATTTACTTAATAAACATACGAAAATTTACACTTCAAATAGATTATATCTTAAAAAAAATTATCAGTAAAATCTTTTATTTAAACCAACTTGTTGGTGTTTATGTTTATTATTCTCGAAAACTTTGTTGGCATTTGTTGAGAGACTAATTCTTCAATGGTTTATTTGCTCTAATTTTTTTGTGCAAGTTAGTAAAATAGAAAAGACTCACAATCAAGTTTCTTGAACTAATAATAAACTTTTATAATGGATTTAATGTTAGAGAAATATTATTTATATACTAAAATCAGTCATTAATGTATTTGTGTATAAATAGATGTATGATTTAATTTATTTTTATAATATATTTATATTTTAACATGTATTTTATATTAATAACTAATTTTGGTGACTGATTTTAGTGTACACTTAATATAACTCTTAATGTTGAAACTAAGTTGAAGATGTGAGGAATGAAATGGATATACCTGAGCAGGTGCTAACAGGGGGAGTGGTGAGACGGCAAACAGAAGGAAGCTTGAGAGCTCTGTTGAGATCAATCTTGATTCCAACGGCGTCTGGATTCCCAAGCAGCTCACACAAGCAGATCGGGTTGCTATCAATCAGCCCTGCCAGCTCAGGACAGCACCCTTTGTCTGGCTTCGTTTCATTGCTCCCATCTTCCACATATGTCAGGCAGTCTGACATGTTTAGCAATGCCGTGAAGCACGCGTTCTCTGCCGGCGACGGAGCTGCCGCCGGCGAAGCGCACTCTCCGCAGCTTGCTGCCATCGCCAGGACTAAAGCCGCAAGGGCTACCGTTACTCTGCACCCACCGCCCATTTGATTCCTTTGATCTACTACAACGACAACTAGAGATTCTTTTAAAGCTGCCTTGGGTGGGTAAAATTTAGGGCTATCAAGGGAGAGAGGGTGGTAGGTTCTCGTTACTATAAATAAACACGAAGAGAGTCAATAGAATATCTGTACAATATGTATAATAGAATATAAAGATGTTCGATTCAGTAGGATATCAAATGTTTATTATCTTTAGTATTCGAAATAGTTATTCTAAATAGTATAAATATATTGTGTTTAAAAAATTAGTAATATTTTATTCTAAATATTTATTTTTTAATTTATATTAAATTAAATAAATAGCTCATTATACAACTTATATAAATACTAGCGGATTCATAAATAAATACAAGAGTGACTTTCTTCACTTGGAAACCGGTTCCCTAACTTTAGGTGGCTGAATTTATTGAGATTAACAGCCAACCAACTCATTGTGTACCATGCTGAAGCCACCTCTCTTTGTCTTTCTCTTTCTCTATTGACATCTATTGATGCAACTTCCACCCTCTTTGAATTAAAGGCGAGAAGGGTTTGATCCAAAATTAGGATTTTTTTCATAAATAAAATATAAAATATAAAATTATAGATCCCTTAAAATAAATTTGGTAACATTCATGTCTTATTACTTTTTTTTTTGAGATTTATCTAATATGTATCTTAAAAATACAAATTAAAATTCTTATTAATAAAAAATTTAAATTTTTTATTTTAATAATTATATTAAAAATTAAGTTTTATATATTTTTATAATATTTTAGATAAAGTATTAAATTGATTTTTTATGTTTGAGTTTAACTTATTTTGGTCTCCAAAATTTAAAGTGCCATATTTAAATAAAAAATTTTATTTAATTTTAATGTAGTCTTATCGTAAAGTCAATATTAAATAATTAATGAAACTTAATTTTTAAATATAGAAAATTTATATAACAAAACTCTTCGGTTGCGAGAAAAGTTTTCCATGGTAGAAGTGACGACTTTATCCTCGTTGTCACTGACAAACTTTTCTACAAAAAACGAATTCTCGAAAATATTTTTCATGTGCTTAAATTATGGCCAATGACTCCCAGTGATGCATCACGTGCCTCTCGAATTTATATCTCTTCTTGAAAAAAAACATTAAGATTTAATATTATTATTGTCAAATTCATATAAGTTGTTTATCGTATATTTTAGAATATCTTTGGTTATTTTTTATGTTAGTTTAAGTGTTTAAAGAGTTTTTAAATCACTATAATCACTAGTGGGGTCACTAGCTATAATTTTAATACCTAGTAACACTTTAATTTTTAGTAAATAAAAAAAATGTCATCTAATTAGCAATTTAATTTTCCTACGTGAGTTTAAATGTTCAGTGATTATTTTTATTAATGAATTTTAAATGCTTAATGGTTGTTTAAGCTTGTCACTCTCTCATGTTTTATCAAAGCAACTGGAATATGGTTAGAGTTTTTGTCCGGGTTTGAGTTCTGAAGGTTTTTGTGAGTCATGCTAAGAAATTTTCTCTGGGATGCCGATAACAAAGTGACGAAGACGTAGCTCTTGAGTCGGAAAAAATATGCTTGCCTCAGATCTACTACGGTTATGAGAAGCAAGTACATCTGTGCAGATGGGCTTATTCCAACTACAAAAAAGTATCCACCTTGCTTCAAATGCTTGGAATTTTTATTCTGATTCTAAGGACTATTTTTCTTAGAGTAATTTTTCTTTACTTTTTTTTATTATTCACTCTAATGTTTATCTAAAAAATATAAATTTATTTTTAATATAATAATAATAATTTTACTTAAGCTTATTAATTAATTTTAATGAATAAAAATATACATATTTATTTATGTATCCGTGTATTTTATTTTTTTTAGTTTGTACTGTATCTCCCAATTTAATAAATCAAGGATTAATTTGTTGTCGTACTAAATACTATTTAAAAGATTATCATCGGTCAATAAATTGCTGCATACACACACTTAAGTAGACTAATAAATTAACAATAGACTAATTAAGCTTGGTTACATATATTCTATATTTATCAAGATCCATCATATTTTTTGGAGTAAACACTCAATTTGGTCCTTATCCATTTTTACGGAAGACAAAGCGATCTGTTAAAAAAAATGGACACTTCGACTTCCAACTTTTTTATTTTGGGACAATATGAATAATAACAAAAATTAGTTTTTGTGGGGAGTTTTATTTGTATTTTGTGGGGGAAGGGGATTTAAACCTTCACAAACTATTAATAAGGTTGTTTTTGAAAAATTTCTTCACCAATGGTGGTTAAATGAAGAAAAATTATTGATGAAAATGATGTCGCAAAAAAAATTGTAGTACAAATGTCTTTTAAAGTAAAAAAATAATATCGAATAACAAATGAAAGAAGAAAACTTTAATATTGATAATATTAGTATTGGTGATATGAAAGTAGAGGAGATAATAATAATAATAAAATAATAAAAATAATAGAGATATGAGTGATAATAATGAAGATAAAAAAGGTAATGATAATAATTGGTTAAATTGTTAAAAAAAATTTTACAAAAATTTAAAATTTTCATAAAATATAAATAAAACTTTCACAAACTAATTTTTGCTATTATTTAACAAATTTTTTTAATAAAAACATCATATTATTTCAAAATAAAAAAAATTAAAAGTTAATATATATTTTTTTTAATAAAAATTACTTACTTTTTTTTTTGTTTCCTACCCAGTCCGACACGCCGAAAAAGGGTTCTTAAGTGCAGTAGAACCCTGAACCCTTGGCTGAGTCTGAGTCTCGGTTACAATGTTTGCGGTGGCAGCGGAGTCCATAGTGGTCCTCCTCCGCGTCAGAGTATTGAGTACACGTCACTTCTCCATCACCAACAACAACAACAACAACAAATGGCATACACTTCCTCCCTTCTCTCCCACTCCTACTTCTCTCTCCCCCTCCGCCTCCGCCTCCACTACTGCCCTCAAATGGGTTCTCCGCTGCTGCCCCCACCTTCCCAAACCCCTCGTCCACAAGCTTTTCCGTCTCAGGCAGGTTCGAAGATCCTCCTCTCCTACCATAATCAAACGGGTGGCTCCTTCTACTCTCAATTTCACTTTATTTATTTATTCATTTAATTTTTTTTTTACCTTCCCCTCCTCTTCCCTCCTAAGTCCTAACCATATCATCAACATTAGGTGGCAGCTAAGGATACGTTGAACTCAGGAGATACCATCTTTCTTCCTCTATCTGTTAAACACATTCCCACGGAGGTGAAACGTCACTCTGATCTCACTCCCCAGCAAATTCAATTTGTCCGCAGTCTTGTCCTTTATAAGGTTCTTCACTTTTAGCTTCTCTTCAATTTTTTTTTCTTCTTTTTTCTCTAATGCTATCTCAAACCTGTCTTTATCTTTCTCGGAATTCGTAATGCGACGCACTTATCAAAACTAGGATCCTGCTGTTCTTGTCTTGAACAAACCTCCAGGAATGCCAGTGCAGGTAATTAATTAACTAACTTTTTTTAAGAAAAAGCTTTGATAATATTGCGGTGCTTAATGATATTTATTATAGAGAAATGCTGGCCATCACCATTTATTGTTTTTGGCAGTCAGTTTGCCTTTAATGTTTAAAAGTATGGGATAAAGGATGTTGTTGGATTATTAGATTAAAGGAAATAGACTAAATGAATTGAGTTGATAGCTAAGTGATAACAAAAAATAATAAATTCTGATGGCTCGTTAGCATTTCTCTTTCTTATAATCAGATGGTTTCTGTGTATGAATAGGGTGGCATCAACATCAAGAGGAGTTTAGATGTCTTAGCTGCAGCATGTTTAAATTTCGAGTACCCGGACTCCCCTCGCCTGGTGAGCTTATTTTCGAGTTTATTAAATGCTTCTCTCTGAAAATTTTATTCCTTAATGAATTGTATGTTGGATTGTTGGTATAATCAACTTACATTTCTCTCTTATTAAAGCTCTGGTGTTGATACTTTGAGAAATAATATGTATATCAGGTACATAGACTAGACCGAGACTGTTCTGGCATTCTGGTGATGGGAAGGACACAGATCAGTGCTACCATTTTGCATTCCATCTTTAGGGAGAAAACTTCAACAGCATCAGATGATGTGGGTGATTTCTGCTTTTCTATCGAATGCTTCACTTGTGCTGATGTGCTTGTTAGAATCCTTGCAACATTGATTCTTAAATTGGTCTTTCAATTTTGATTTTGTTCCTTTTCTCCCACTGAATGGTGCCATTTGATCTTAAATAGATTGATGCAGAAAATAGAATCCTACAAAGAAGGTATATTGCGCTGGTCATTGGGTGTCCAAGACGTCCAAGGGGGTTGATTACTGCTTCACTCGGTAAGGTTGTACCGGTCTTGGCACTTGTTTATCAGAAGCTTGTTAGGTTGCTAATTCCCCGAACTCTTATCTGATCTGCATTTTGCAATACACTTCACATGTGCTGCATCAATCCTGACAACAACTCATGTAATTTTCAGATGTGTTGAATACTTGAACTTATAAAACAGTAATTTGCATACACTGCATATATGAAAAATTTTACTTGGTCTTAGCTTTTTGTGCTGCTAACAATATGCCATGTGCATACCAAAATATGAACTCCCATTTTCTGAAGATAAAAGAAAAAAAAAATTGTACATCGACCCGTCTTTCTATTAATAATATCTAAATTAGCTTCTTGTATTAACTATCAGGTAACATGTCACTGATTTGACGAACATAAAAAGCTCATCGTATGTAGTAAACTCTTTTGTTTGATTGCAGGTTGTGGTTGACAATGGAAAATCTGATCGTATAACCATAGTTGACAATTCAACATTATTGTCTTCACAGCATGCAATTACAGAGTATCATGTGATTGGATCATCATCGCATGGTTAGTAATAAACCCTACTTTAAATACCTTGTTCTCTACTTTTCTTTATTTGTTTTCCCATTAATACACTCAGACTGGAATGCTGTCACGCTGATACCTTTCAGGTTCTCTTTTCTTTCTTCACTCTCATTTCTAATCTCCCCTCTCTACTATTCTTACACTATCTGTTCTTATTCTGCATCTCCCTCGTCTTAATATTTGTGGTACCAAGCTCTTGCAGCATATTTAGTCATTCTATAAACAACTACAAGAAATAGTGTCATGCTTGAGGCCTTAGGTAAGCCCCCAATAAAAATCCATGGAGATGTCAACCCAAACATTTGTGGGAATCGGAAGAGGTTGCAACAACCCAGCGGGGAAGAGAGTGGAATATTTATTCCGTTGGCATATATCTCACAATTCTAAACAAAGTAAAGAATGGGAATTTTCATCCCTTCCCAATACATGAGGGCAGAAGTTTCCTTGAAAGTTCTAAAGAGACCAGAATGACCAACCGTTTTGGTGCCATGGAGTTCTTGTAGGATTGTAGGAATCCACTTAGAAGTGTTTGCATTCACTAACCTCCCTTTGTACATGAGCTTCCTGTGCTTCATCTGAAAACAAATGTGTGTGTGTATACCTTGCAACAGATTCTGAATAAAGCCGTGGAGCTTTTGGTCATTCTGCACCTTGTAAGACTTCTAGATGTAATCGTAAAACTCAACAGATCCAGTACAGAGATAGAGTAGAGTAGATAGGAGAATTAAGCTAAGATATAGTAGAATAAGAAGTAGAATGAAGCAAGTCACGGACGCAGGATATATCAATGTGAAAATCTCCAGAACAGTGAAGTATGTATTGAAATAGTGTGTAACTGTATAAAGCAAACACAGAAAAGGGTATTTGGCTTTCCAGAGGCCAATTCTCTCCCTAAAGAAACCAGTTGCTCTCTCTCTCTCTCTCTCTCTATATATATATATATATATATTTCTCTTCCAACCAGTTGCTAAAGTCAAGTTGCTCTCAACACTTATTTAGTTATTTTTTCTTCTCCTCCTATATGTATATTTGAGAGGGGTAATTTATCCGTGTTGCCGCTGAATTTCTTGGCTGCTGGGTGCGTCACAATATCCACCCCCCCCCCCCTCTTCTGCAACTTCTCTGCCAACTCCCAAGTGCTCTCAAAGTCTGCTAGGTTTTGCTATTTCACTAGAACTTCTAGCTCTCCAAGCCTATTGCAGTGCGTTTCCAGGACCCATTCAGGCTGAACCACAAGCTCCCCTTCCTTAGTAAGTCGGGTAGAGGTTGAGGTTCAAAAGAAGGGAAGCTGAATCAGGGAGCTTGAGCCTGTAAGGGACCAATCTTTTCCAGGAACTCAAAAGGACCATAAAATCGAGCACATAATTTCTGATTGGACCTGGTTGCTAGGGACTTCATCCTGTATGGTTGGAGCTTCAAATACACAAAATCCCCGACAGCAAAAACCACCTCACGCCGTTTCTTATCAGCAGCTTGCCTCATTCATTCCGTGCTCTGTTTGACTGAACATTCGTAGATAGAAGTAGTAGTTTACTCATTTCATGAATATAATATCTCCTGAGAATCCGACTTATGCCACTTCTAATAATGCAGGTTACACTTGGCTTGAGCTGTACCCTTTAACCGGTAGAAAGCACCAGGTAAAAAAAATGGTAATGAACCTATTTATCAACTCAAATGAGATCCAGTGTTTTTGTTGCTTATAGTGTTTGCTGGTTCCGCAGCTTCGAGTCCATTGTGCCGAGGTGTTGGGCACACCGATAGTTGGGGACTACAAGTACGGATGGCAAGCTCACAGGAAGTTTGGACATGATAATCTGTCTGACGTGGACTCAAGTGAGGAGCTTTGCAAGGAAGAAATGCTACCCTTTGGCCTCACTTTGAACAAGGGAAGCATTTCCGAAAGGTGTCCTCGTTTACATCTTCATTGTAAGCAAATAGTTTTGCCCAATATATATCGAGCACTGCAAGATGTGCAATCACCTCACTACGATCTAAACCAAGTGGGGAATCTTGCGTTGACAGCACCTTTGCCGCCATACATGCAAAGGAGTTGGGATATCACGAATTCTTGAGTTAAGCAGCTTTTGCAATTCACTTTTATCTCTCATCAAGATAAATTTCTTTTTTTTTTTTAACCAAAGATAGGAGACTCGAATTCGCAACTTCTTATTTGAGTATGAGGAGACTATGTCATTTGAGCTATTATTCATTGGCCATCAAATTAAATTTCTTCTTCGATTATTATTTACATTTCGAATTGTATTATAGTTTGCAATAAAATTAGGCAGCCAAATTCTTTTAAACCGAGTCCAACCAAGTTCTCTTGTTGGATCTTTAAGCTTCTTCAGATGTCTCCTCTTCCTCCTCTTTTTTCTTATTTATTTTTCTCTTTTTATTCTTTATTCTCCTTTGTTATTATTATTATCGTCGTCATTCTCTTTATCTTCTTTTATATATGCTTAGTAAAACTACTTAGCACAGTAATTTGATATACATTATAAAATTTTTGGTGTACAATATAAAAATTTTGATGCACAGTATAAAATTTTTTTAAAGATCACATGTTAAAGATATTGATATCCAACTAATAATAATATATAAATTTTTCAAAGATTATACGTCTAAAATATTGATTTATTCAACTAATAAAATATTTTCAAAGCAAAAATTTGTGTTATATGTAAAAATTTTATATTATATTAATAGATTTATGTTATGTGTAAAAATTTTTGTACTATATTAATAAATTTTTGTACTCTTGAACAAAAAATGTGTTAAAAAAAAAATGTCCAGAAGGAGAAAGTGGTAAGGTATACGAACTTGAACTAGCTTAGTTTGACTGTCATAAAAATGCTTGTACTTAATCCTACGGGTCCTTGTTTTCTTGTTCAACTAACTTCATGCTGAAAAAATTTAGAACTTGGAGGCTAATTAAAAATATTTTTATTTTGTGAATTTTTAATAATAAAATATGAATAAATTATTACATAAAATTATAAAATTTTAAATATTATTAATTTAAAAATGATTAAATTTAAATATTTGAAATTATATATAAAATTTTTAATAATTTTATTATATATTTAATTAAATTGGTTTAACCAAAATTTGACTCCAATTAGACTATTAAATCATTAAACCAATTATGTGACTGATTCAACAACCGATTTAGTTTTCACAACTTTGATGTAGATGTAAATTGAATTTAAACTAACATTGTATTTTTTAAAAGTTTGTATTTTTATAACACAGGTAACTTAAGTCGTTATATAAAAAGAAAATATATAATTTTAAATAAAAATTTTTCTAGAATAATTTATATTTAATGAATAATAAATGCCTCAAAAATATAGTTTTTTCCTCTCTAAAACTAATTTCTTCGCTAAAAATAATTTCATTTACACCCCTTCCAAAAAAAATAAACCCTATTTATAAAGCAATGTTGTATATACGGATATACAACTTTTGTTTTTTTATCAAACATATCTGACTAAAATAATTAAATATAAGTTAACTTTGTATATCACACAAATTTTGTTTTTTTTATCAAACATATCTGACTAAAATAATTAAATATAAGTTAACTTTGTATATCACACAAAGATTCAATGATGAAGAGTATGCAGAATGATCAAAACACAATACTTTGTAAAAGCACAAATTAAAAGTCTAAGATACAAAAAAGAAAAACAAAGTCAAGGGAGTATCCAAACAGGAGGACAAAAAAAGTTAACATCTGATAACACATCTTGGCAACTCCCATCTTCTAAATTGAAGATGCCAATGTTATGATAGTAAGTCTCTACCATTGATTGCTCTTGAACGAAACTATCTGTAAAGTAGATTTGATTTCCTTTGGAATTTAAAAGATCGCCAGCAAACATTTTAACAGAAGCATTAAATCCAATTACCAGTATATAATTTCCCAAACTACTAATCCTTGACCATTCATTTGAATCTTTCTTCGATTCATAAATATCGAATCTAGTAGTCTTATAGTAACGTTCCTCTTCCTCACAAATCAAATTAATAAGATGTCTTACAACCATCAATAAAGTTCCATCAGCAGTCCCAATCAGATATTGTATCAAATTCGTATAGCTGCCCATCATGTTGTATTGCATATATCTTCTGTTGAAAAAATATGACATCTTGAAAATATGGACGAGGCCTTGTTGGTAATTTCAGCCATCTCCGATTACTTAGACTTGTAAAAGGCCAACCTACAAGATCCATATAAAACCACTGCCATAAAATTAATGTCATCGGGAGCTGAATTTATAATAACCTTCCAAACTAGAAATTTATTTGCCAGGATGGTTTCCTCGGTGATCATGGAGTGTCCAGCAAAGAAAAAACTACATTCATCCCCCGTTTTGAATTACATCCGGCAGATCTGAGATTGGAGGAAGATCCAAGCAAACTTTTGTCAATGGATTTAACATTCTTATGGTGCCTTCATACATGGATACAATTATTAACCATCCATAACAAGAACCACGGATAAGGCCGTCTTGCAAGTCTGGAAGTGTGAGATGGTAAATCCCCTTCTCTTCAAGACTATTACTGTCAAGAATTTCTTTAGTAGCAGCACCGCCACCAATAGGTAACAGCAACCAGGGAGCTTTGTTGCCATTGAGGATCTTTGGAAGTTTGAAGTTCCACTGCTTGCAAATCAATCGAAGTTGAAGATAGTCATCATATAAATGGAACCGCTTTGTAAATTCGTCCAACATATCTTCATGAATGTTTGCCCATTGATCAACTAGCTCTCCCATGATACGTGTATGTCAGCCTCACACTAGAAGTGTTTGTATTTTTTAAAAGCACAAATTTCTATTCTGTATTTGGTAATTAAAAAATTTTTTTTGCCACTTTTAAAAAATTGAAATACTTTTTAAAAGCAATTAAAGTGAAGTTTTTCAATTTATGTTTTTCAAAATTTAAATTCCTATATTAACTAATTTTTAAATTTAATGTTTAAATTTATGTCTTTTATAGTATTTTTAAATTTCAGAAATTATTTTATTAAATATGATTATTATTACTTGTGTTTATTAAAAATTATTTTTAGTTTGATTTACTAAACATAAATGTTACACTTTTTAAAAAGTTATCTGTTAAAAATTAATTTTTATAAATTATTTTTAAACAGTAAAAATTTTACCATACTCCTTCAAATTTTGGAGTAATAAAACTCATTTTAAAAGATTAGAAAAAATGGTGATAATATAATATCTAAAGTTTAAAATTTTGTTACAAAAAGTATATATATATAAAATCTTTGGCTTAAATACGTTCCCATATAATATTAGTTTTTTCCTAACTTTGTTTTGTGAAATATCGGTTATATATATATATATATATAGATATAGATAGAGAGAGAGAGTAGAAACTGATTTAAATCAAAAATTTTTACAAAATTTCACCGAGCATATTATCTATTTATAATAATAATAATAATAATAATATTATTATTATTATTATTATTATTATTATTATTATTATATTCATAAAAAATCATCTATTTTACAGCCATTTCTTTAGAAAAATGTAAAATAAAAAATAACCTAAAACATATGCGTAGATTTGTTATTTTGCACATTATTATCTCTCCAATATTTTAAAACAAAATTTAAACTTCTTTCTAATTTTTAAAATTTAAATTCAAAAATAAAAAGTATAATCCAAACAAATTTAAAATTATAAAAATACAGTTGAACTACACATCCAAACAATCTTTCATCTAAGTCCATCTAAACAGCGTAAAAACAAAAAAAATTCAATCTCATTAAATGAAACGTGTATACATGCGCAAAACTCCCGCTAAACATTACCATTTGTGCTTGAATATGAAACAACGTTCATTCTTCACTGTCGAAATTGCTACTGGAAAAATTTAAATCTCACTCAATCTCTCAAGCCTCATTTGTATTCTCGGTGAAAACTGCCGCTGCTCCAAAATCGCATAAAACTTTTGAAAAGAAGAAGAAACAACAAACAAAAACAAGAATAAAAATTCTCCAAGGTATGAGAAAAACTATTGTTATTAGGTTCATTTAATTTCACGCTAAACTCGCGTTTTTCCTAGTTCGATTTAAGGTTTAGTGAATTGAGTTGGTTCATTTAGTAGATCGACTTATTCTGATTCCATTTTTTTCTCCATAACTAGGTCATACGAATGGACATGTGTTGTTATTTTTTTTTCTGTGATATATAACTCGGTTCATTATAGTTGGTGATTTACATTCACTTGATTGTTAAGTGTTCACTTGAGTTCATTTGCATACAGAAAATATTTTTCTTACTGATTGAATATTTATCATGTTTTATTCAATCACTTCTTATGCCTGATTTTATTTTTTATATCTTTTTCAGGGATTAATAATATCCCAGATGAGAGTTTATGCTGGGACAAAATCCTTGATGGAGGATGGAGAGGAAGTTGAAGCAGAATATATCAGGCTCAGCGGTCAATGAACAAAATTAACAAAATAAGAGACCAAGTGATTTAGGCATCTGAAGTCATAAGACTCTCCAAATCTTCTGCTGCCCTCTCAAGCCCTTTTTGTAAATTCACATCTGGTGATATTGATAGTAAATAAGTTTTTTTTTTACTCGTAATTAACACTAATTTGTTTAACTTGTTTAAAAAAACAATCACTTCTTTTTTAATGTATATATATGAATATTAATGTAAATGTTAATAAAAATCTAATGTTAATGTATATATCTGTTAAAACTGTTTGAGTTACTGTTTTATTTTAAGTTCACAGTGAATAGATTTAAGGTATTATCAAACATCAAAAGTCCCGAAAACACAAATGAACCAAAATTAATACACTAAATGAACCGAAAAAAGTGTATATACTATATAGCACTATTGCAGAAAGCTAATTTGAAAAATTTTTTTATATTAGTATTCAATTTCAAAAACACCTAAACATCAAGAGCCCCTCTCTATCGCATATGATTAGTTGATTCTTAATCTTATATCCATTATGAGTCGTGTTCCTTATTTTGGTAGAAAAACCAGCAAGTTTAGAATAATTTTTGTAAAACTTTTCAACTTTTTCTAGTGTTTTGAAAATTATACCAACTTTTGAGACAAATTGTTCATCCACAACACACCTGGTCTGTATAATGAACCGAACACATTATTAAAACAAAACCATTGTATAGTACTAAATGAACTTCAAATTCGAACAACTATCTGCATAATGAACCAAATACATTATTAAAGCAAAACAATTGTATAGTACTAAATGAACAAAACATTATCCATAATATAAATTCAAATTTAAACAACTGTCTGCATAATGAACCGAACATGTTACTAAAGTGAAACCATTATATAGTACTAAATGAACGGAACATTATTCATTATATAAATTCAAATTCGAACATTGTATATATACAATCAAATTCGAAAAACCTGCATCTAAAATTCAGAGATTACATTCCATTCAATTCAATTCAGTTCAATCCAAATCAGAACACCAGCGTCTACAATTTAACAATTGCATTCAATTCAATTCAATAATAAAAACCTTGTCCGCTTGATTCGATTCAGAAGAATAATCCAAATCGCTCTCATTCAATTGATTTGAAGTTGAATCATTCATTGTTTTGATAGCCTATTGAAATCTGAAAATGAAGAAGATAAATCCACAGATCGGAGAGAAAAACGAAGAAGAATAGGAAGAAGAACAACAAGCAATAGAGAAGAAAAAGAAGAAAAACGACGAGTAGCAGAGCAAATCCAAAAATTGCAATCAGATTGTTAACATTGAAGAATGTTTACGTTGAAAAAAAAGCTTGATGTAATTCTGTTACGTTAATAGGAGGAGGAGGGGGGCGCACGTCTATTTCACATAACTTGGAGGGAGGGGGGAGGCACGTTACAAAAAAGTGCTTGGATGACTTGGTTTGGCTTTTCTCTTCCTTCTCTGTTCTCTTCGTTCTCTGTATTTTTTTCGTTCAAGATCAATACTCTCTTGTATGATTTGCAAATTTGGATCAAATTTTTTAAAATTAAGCAATGAAATCAATTTTGAACAGGTATTTTGTTTTCAAAGACAATGAATAATTCAAGTTCAAACTGTCAATTGAACTAAGGCGAATTGTATTATTTTGATGAATCTGTTCGTCCCCATTTTGGTGTATTTGGATTATAAATTGGTGTATTTGGATTACACACCCACACAACACACTCACACACACTACATGAGTTCATTTAAAGGTTCATAATTCCTCTCCTAGGATTTGAACCTGGGTGCAGCTACTTGCGAGGCAGCAGATCCTGCCACTAGCCCAAGCCTCGGCTGCACACTGCATATAGTGAAAGTGGTTTTTGTTAGATTTGGGCCAACTTGGTTAAACTTAATTGCCAAAGACTTGAATGTATAGCGGAACTCTAAAATTTAGGACTGAAGAAGCAATGAAAGAGTGCTCACTGGAGAAGAAAAGACAGCCGAGCAACAGAGACGTGCGCAAGGAGGTGATGGCCGAGCAATTAAACGGAGGTGATCGCCGAGCAGTTAAACGGAGGTGATGACAAGGAGGACAAGCGAGTAGGGACGTTCACGTGAGACAGAGTAAGATCAGAGAGAGCGAGCTTGAAGAGAGAGAAGCCGAGTAGAGACGTCCGCAGCAGCAACGAGAATAAGGCCCAAAGACGATGATAAAGATTGGGGTCTGTTCTCAAAGAAAAATCAAGAGATATTTGGTCAGACTAAGATTATAGAAAACTTTCAGTTCAACCAGAAAGTAATCATGTATCTTCAATACGCCATCACTCAAAGTGATTACATGAAAATCTTAACGCATGAAATGACCAAAGAGATACGAGTTCGACAAGTATTACATAGGAAGGAACAAGCCACGTCAAACAATGCAAGATTGATCAACTTGTTCGTGAATATAAATTTCAAATGAAGGATGACGAGAAAATTGAAGATATGATTGAAAGATTTTCAAATATTGTTACAAAAATAAATTTGCTTTGATGAAAACTTTTCGAAAGAGACATAATTAGCAAGATACTAAGGAGCCTAACATCAGTGGGACTCCAAAGTACATGCTATTCAAGAAAAGAAGAATTTTGAAGACCTCACTTATGATTAATTAAGAGGTAATCTTATCACATCAGATTACTCTTCTTTAAGAAATCACAAGGAAAGGAAAATAAGAGGAGCTTAGCACTCAAAGCTTCAACATTCAAGGACGATGAAGACGATGATGAACAAGAATTTGCACTATCATCGTGAAAATTCAACAAAAAAGTCAATTTAACAAAACAACCAATAAGCAAACACAGGGATTCAAAATGCTATGAATCTAATCTAGAGTGAAGGAACACATCAAACCCAATTGTTCGAAAATTCAAAAAGACGAAAAAGTGAAGATACAAAAGAAGCAACAAGCATATATTTCATGAAAAAATGCCGATGCTTCTTTAGCTTCCTTAGATGATGAAGACAAAGTTGCAAACTTCTATCTTACAGCCAACCTCAGACCGCAAATTTTTCTAACTATTATTATGAGTTACAAGAATCTTATGATGAATTATTTTAAGAATTCACAAAGATGGTCAAATAAAGAAAAAAGTTTTGCAACTTCAAAAAAGATGTTAGACATTTTGAAAAATGAAAATACTATTGGTAAACAAAAATGTGAAGATCAAAAAATTCATCATACGAATCGTGAAACTCATCTTAAGGATATAGATAAACTTAAAAAAGATTTAGCTAAATTTAATGCATCGTCCAAGAGTTTAAATAAATTATGTAGTAGTCAAAATCATGCGAAGGATAGAGAAGGTCCTACAATTCAAACAAACCTAGTACCTTTAAGAACTCTACATATGAATTATAAAAATGTACAAAAGTCCCACTGAATATTCAAGAACTCTACATGTGAATTAAGTTCCCAGATTTACATGCAGAGATAAGGTATTTTTTGCTACTTTAGCTTCTTTTTATAATAAGAAAGTTAGATTGCCATAATACTTTCTTTAAAAACAAAATAAGCTTAAAAAAGTTGCACTACCTAATAAAAGCACAAGAAATTTTTGCCACCATGTATGAAAATGGCAGAATAAAACACTAGCAAAAATGTCAGTGCTATGCTTCATGCTCAGCAGAACAAAGTCCAAAGATCGAATTGATATCAATTTTAGTGTTCACTAAGCATCATGTTGGCACCAACTGTTGCAATAGTAGCAGCATCAAGAAACTTTTACCATGGAAATAACTTGCAAGAACTTATGCTTCTGTTGGATTTCATGAACCAGTGAGAAAGTTACAATCAATTCCAAAGTAAAATTCGTAATATGATTTACAGGGATGAAATCATTTAAAATTGTCAAAATACCCAGTGAACAATAACACCTAGGACTCTCAAAAGTGAAATGACACATTTCATGATACAGTGAAAGTAACACCTAGATTTTGTCATTGTTGAAAATAGAGCCGCTCTCAAAACGTAATTATCCTAGATTTTTTTGTAACTCACTAACATTAACTCTCATCCAAGCATCAATGGGGATTATAGGATCATGTGGAGTTCTAGATAACAATAAAATCTCCACAACGAAGGTAGTGAACTAAGAAGGAAGATGCAAATTCATAATGTGTAGAATAATTCGTAGAATCATAAGACGGATTGCAAAAGTGACTCTTAAATTTATTTATTTGAAAAAAATATATATAGAGAGAAACGCAGACTACAAACTGTCACAAAAAGAAAAATTTACAAAATAGAAGAGAAATAGAGACTACAACCTATGTCCCTAGCCGGAAAAAATTAGGAACAGAATGCACGATACTCCAACAGCAACAGAACCAACAACAAATTGAAGAGAAAAATAATGTACAACAACAATTAGAAAGGGGAAGAAACACAATAATCAATACAATTATCAACTCAGATTCCGACCCAATAATAAGCAAATGCGGAATGTACAATAATTGGGAAATTAGAATTTGAACTCACTTACCTGCAGGAGGCAAGTGTGGCGAGCCGGAGGAAGCAGGAGTGCACAACCCTCTGAAAAGAGATGGCGGTGACACGGTGTAGAGGCTCAAGGGTGTCTGTCTGAGGCAAGCACCCTGGCGAGGTGCAGCATAGAGAGCACAGGAGGAGCGAAATAGATGACCAGATCAGAGAATCAAGAAACAGACAACCGAAATGCCCAGCCAAAACCCTAACCCGGTCAATGGTTCGAGGT
This sequence comes from Arachis hypogaea, assembly GCF_003086295.3. Classification (NCBI taxonomy): domain Eukaryota; kingdom Viridiplantae; phylum Streptophyta; class Magnoliopsida; order Fabales; family Fabaceae; genus Arachis; species Arachis hypogaea. The sequence continues at coordinate 796,604 of NC_092039.1, forward strand.
TTCGGTCTGCCGAGATTAACAACCTATCGAAGGCTCTTCGGTATTTATAGTACGAGGAGCTGTTTGCATAACAAGCTCACCTTCCAATTCCTTAATTTCCACCACATCCAATCATCCAGTGACAGCTCCGAAAATTCAAACAGCTTATGAATGGCTCAAGCTGCAGCAGAACAAGCCTTCAAGATCACACCCAAATATACAATTTCTCCAAAATAACACCAAAAGAAGGACACAGCCTCCCCAATTCCATGGCATGCGAAATTCTCGGCACAAACCAGGTCAGGGAGATGCTGCCACCTCCTGCATCATGGGGAATAATTAAGCATCTTTACGTGCATCTACTGCTAGCTCTTAGTCATCACATGTAGCTCTATGAATAGTTAACTCTTCAATCCGTAATACATTATTACACTTATACTTGGGGACAATACCACCGGAATTGGATTCTGTTAGGGACTTGGGTATTATGGGGTGCTCAAAGTCCCACATCGAGTAGTATGGGATGCATGATGTTGTATACAAGGAGAGTGGTTCTTCCCCCTTAACAGCTAGCTTTTAAGGTGTGGTTTCCCACTTTCCTTAGATACTTAACAATGGTATCAGAGCGTGGTTATCGGCGCTATGGAAAGGGCTACCTATAGGCTGGATTAAGGTGAATACCGAATACTGATAGAGCGTAGCAAAGTGGCTACCGTTGGGTCAGTGTCGATAGAGTGAAGCCTCTGTGGACCTCGGCTCTCCAGGGCCGGTATATTGTTAGGGACTTGGGTATTATGGGGTGCTCAAAGTCCCACATCGAGTAGTATGGGATGCTTGATGTTGTATACAAGGAGAGTGGTTCTTCCCCCTTAGATACTTAACAGATTCATATCTAATTTGCCTACTAATCCAATTTTACAATCATGTCCCCAACTTCAGATAAGCATCACACAAGGATGCGTTCTGTTGGCGACCAAGCAACAAATAGGAAAATAGATCACATCTTAAGCTTTGTTTGGACAAAAAGAACAATACCATCGAAGAAAGAACGTGAATTCAAAATGCAAATTTAAGTTAATATTCATGTTCTTGGATACACAGCATAATAAGTGAATCAAATTTAAGCTACCTTTAACAACAAAATTGCCACAACTCTCGTCCAACAACCTTTAAAGAATACGCAAAGTGAGCAACAAAAATTAGGGCACAACAGTGGTACATAGTGGCATTACCCGCAACAAATCCGCTTGAGCTTATCGGCGGCAGAATCATCAACGGAATACTGCAAGCGAACGATGAGGCCATGAAATGGAGTAAGTAAAGATTAAGATTGAAGGGAGAGAGGAAAAGAAAAGACCTTGTGAAGGAGCCAAATGGAGTGGTTGTAAGTGCGACGGAAGAGGTCATGGAGAGTGGTGGAATCAGAGGGATCGACGTCGCGGTAATTCACGAAGTTCTCGCGTGCGTACTTGGCGTAGTAACCTCTTGACTCCTTTGGTAATCGCCGAACCAGACGAAGAACCTCCGCGTAAGCTCTCAACGCCTTCTCCATTTTTCTTTTCACAGAAGATGCTTTGCTTTTCCTTCCTTCCTGTCTTCTTTAATTTCTGTATCTAATCATCTAATGTAACTAGTTTGAAATAACTACAACAATTTTTAATATAATATAATTTTTATTTTATGATTAATACTGAAACTGAGCTATAATAATTTTTCTTATCAATCATAAATCATAATATATGTCAATTAAATTTTGTGGGGGGTTTATTAATTTATTTTCATTTATAGACCCTATAGGATGAATATATTTTTACTAAATTCGAGGAAAACAAAATATAATTTTTTCTATCTTTTTAATTCTTAAGTTAATTTTTAAAATATGGTTTAATTATTAAATTTTAATTTGTTATTATTATTATTATTATTATTATTATTATTATTATTATTATTATGAACTGTAAATGATTAACAAACATATTTTTTTACTTGATTTAATTTTCTTAGTCAAGATTTTATTTATCTTAGACACTATTATAATAAAATTATATAATGAACTATTTGATAAAATATTTATTTTGATTATAGAATAAATTTTTTTTTCTTGACTTGAGATTGAAGAATTAAGTAATCTTGAGTCTTTCGATTTAAATAACAAAAAATTTAATATTTTATAATAATATTTAAAATGACTGAAAATGTGAAAACAAGACCAGATATAATTTGATCATTTTGAGTAAATCCAAAATCTTTATAGAGAGAACCAATCATTAGTTTCCACCCATGATATAGTAATTTATAAAATTGTTCTTGTTTTCATTAACACTAACTTTGTACTAAATTTAATTAGTGAGTTAAAACCAATTAGTTAATCTTGTTTTCACTAACTTTGTACTAAATTCAATCAGTAAATTAAGACCAATTATGCCTACTTGACTTTGTGTAGTAGAAATTGACGAAACAGAATTAACTCTTAATAATTGATATGTTTGTGACTAATTATAAGGATAATGATCATTAACTTTTAACCCTAGCCAAGACCCTTTAAGCACTTGAATTTTGGATGTAAGTTTTTCAAAAATATTTCCCATTAAACGTACCAACAAAGAAATCATTTTGCCCTTGTTAGTGTTTATATGAATCTTAAAACATCCCCCCATGTTATCTGCATTAAGTTAAATAATAATCGGTCAGTGTGTTCTTGCCAGTGCCCAGCAACTGTCTTTGTAGCTATGATTTTTCCTAAACTACATTGGAAAACAAGTTTTCTTTCAAGATATAAAGGTTTGGGATTTTGGAACGTTGACCATGTTCTGTCTTTAGTCACATCTTTTGGCATGACGGCTACTACTCAAGATGAATACAATATCAACCAGGGAATTATTCCTGGGAACTTGTCTTAGAACATTCGAAAACAGAACCGATTAGTAGTCTTGAGTAAAATTCTAATAGGATTGAGAACTGCAATCTTCTCTAACTGCACTACCCTTCAACCCTTCATTCAATCGGGATCCAATGGTCATTACAAAGGTAACAACCATCTATATCTGTACTGTACAACTATTAAGCATAGCAACTAAATTAAATTTCTAAGATATATTCCTAAGATACAAAAACCTAATCTGGTGAAAATTACATGTTAATACATTCAAATTCTGCAAAGCATAAGATGTCACACCATAGCCATGTCCCACTGGTGGTAACATCATTTCAAGACGTACTTGTTTCACTGCTTCCTCTTTTTATCAACTGGCGTGAACTCGCCAGTTACCCTGCCCAACATATAATAAGAATAATTAATTTAGTAAACACAAACTATAAGAATTAGCCCAAGAACCAAACAGATTATTTTTATTTATCTTTTTATGGTGGGGATGAAAGGGCAGGTAGGTATGAAAGATTATAGGAAGAAAAGGATCTTTGCAATAAGAAAAGGATATTTGGATGGTTTTAGTACTCTGAGAATTTGTATTTCAACTTCTCAAAAAGCAATACTGTGCTTAATCCAAAGAAGTTAAAAGAAGTCAGAGGTGTTACTAAGAAAGCAAGAAACAAGCTATCTGAGATGAAAAAGCTGACTAGAGCCATTAAATTTACAAGAACTTAGGGTACAAGGTAGAGTAACCCCATTGCCACTATAAACTTATTGTAAAACCAATATCAGACTAAGCACTTAAGTATGGCTTCATCATAATCCCTGATCATGTACTCTGTTGATGAAACTTTGTTTAACTGAACAATTGGAGAATGCATGGCAGTAAAGTAATAAAGGATCAAGAGGGATAATCTTTGTACCTATTATACAACAGTAAGGCATCACCTACTGTCCCAGCGACCTTATTCCGTACCTTTCGAACACACACCTGAACCGAAGGCACAGTAGAACATATTTATTTTATTTAGTATATGAATATTAAATGATAACTTAAACTATCCACAATTTTGCTATAAACAATCACCTGAACTTGATCAATTGGCCCAGCCTCTGGATCCCGATTACGATGGATAACAATTCCATTGTCACACTTATTTATGAAGTGTGCACTTCCACTTATATCATACAGATTAGGAGGACCACCAGTCCAATTATGAAGCTATTAGATTACATGAGAAATGAGATATGAACATCATATAGAGTGAATAAATAAAATTTAAAAGAAAAAAAGAAAGAAAAGAAAAAGTTGAAGATGTATGTTGATTATTACTAACCTGCCTGGGATGTGCAACAAACCAAACATGGCATCCATGAAATTGGGCAAAACGTTTGATTAAGGTAAGCATCTGACTTACATATTCAGTTTCAGTCCTGCAAGTTGCAACAGAAAATCAACAGCAATTAGATATTCTTCGAATGGACAACATTGAGGTACAAGAGAAAGAATGATCACAGTAACAAAGCAAGGGGTGACATTGGTTTTATTCACGTCAGAAATAAGCATCTATCATGTGTAATAGTGCTCATTAAAAGTGAGATTTGGGCATAAATTTTAGTCCAGCAGACATCAATTCATGGTGCCCAGTCTCGGATAATAAAAAGAAAATACTGCCCAGTCTCTGTTTCTTAGTCTTCTGGTCCAGCAAACTTCAGTCTCATTGCTTGGCTATGTATTCGCTCAAATAGAAAACATATGGCTCGTTATATGGCAGTCACATGCTGCCCCAGTTCAACATCCGGCAGTCCCATATAACCATGGTTCAAACTCCAGCAGTTCTGTATGGTCCTAAATAAATTTTCAGCAGTCGTATGGCCCCATTTTCTAGCTAGTTATCTCGTCTTGTTACTTGCCTTTAAAATGTTGCTGAATTCTGGTGTCTTTTCTTGCTATTTTGAGCTATTTTCTAACATGCTTAAAGATAGATTACTAAGCTTTAGCTTGAGTGAAAAGGTTTTCGTAATCTGTTATAAGATATTATAATTATAACTACTGATGAGGCTTATCTCATATCTTATCTGCTGTAGGATTAGGTAGTTATCATCCTATCTTTCAAGTGTGTATATTTACAACGCATACACAGGTGGGAAGTCAATAACACTTCTCTTTTCATAAACTGTAATTATATATGATGAAAAAAATTAAAAATAAAAAACTAAAAGAAAAACATAAAAGACTATAACTTCTTGTTCCTTGTTTACCCCTCGCAAAAAATAAGAGAAAAGGTGTATCGATGATGAAATCAAATATTTAATTGATAGAAGATGAAGTCATATATAAAAATAACATAGACATAGCTAAACAAATTTCCATATTCAGAATTGGAGAATTACTGGTTCGAAGGTCGTTGATGATCAAGCTCATTATAAGGATCAATCACAAGTCCACGCACCCCATGCCTTAATACAGCTGCTTTTGCAAGGTCAAGAACCCACTTTATACTTGGAAGGGAATCATCTTCACACCTAGTAGTCCGCCACCAGAATTCATTAGTTTGACATGAAATTACAATATTTTTAAGAGAAAAAAAATTATACTACTGTAAGAGAGAAGTGCACATAGTTAGATAATAGGGTCTCCTCACAAGAATTTAAAATAGTAACAAGTCCTAAAGATTGAGCCACATAAATTAGACATGCCAAACTTTGCATATCTACCAAAGACACCAAAAAAAGAATTGCTTAATGCCACATGGATGTAAGGTAGGCAACCATATCCAAATGTTGTCAAAATATGATAGCCCTTGGAAACTCTAGCTTTTTTTCTAGCTAAATAGTAAAGACAACATAGAATAGCAAAATATAAACAAATAAATAAAAATTTGCAATAAAAAATAAAATATTAGCTTATTTTATATGAAAATTCCAAAGGCACAAAATCAAGTGAAAAAATTTAAAGAAAAGAAAAAACTATGTGGCTTGTTAGGGGGTATCCCCAAACTTCTCAAAGCTTGATCCAAGATAATCCCAGCAGGACAACAACAAATAAATAAATATTTGAATGACACATTAATTCTGAACTATAAGTACACATAAAACACAAAGCGATCAGAAGATTGTGCGTTTGTAGTTTGCCATTATTATTAGTCCAACTAAGATGAAATGCCAAACAAAAGACCCAAGTTTATATTTCCAAATGAATGTCTTGGAGAAAATTTTATCTGAAAACCTAAAGATTTAAGATATGAACATTTTGGGTTCTTTCACACTTACAAGAGAATTTCTTCCCTGCTGTATTGGGAAGGTATGAAGGCTGCTATCATGGATTTCATTAAGGAGTGTGAGGTGTGTCAGCATAACAAACACTCCACTTTAAAACCAGCAGGTCTGCTACATCCCTTACCAATTCCTGCTAATGTGTGGGCAGACATTTCTATGGAATTCATTGGGGGGATGCCAAAGGTTAAGGGAATGGACACCATTTTTGTGGTGGTTGATTGCCTTTATGCCCACTTCTGTCCCCTTTCTCAACCCTTTAGTGCAAAGGATGTGGCCTCTTTATTCATCAAAGAATTGGTGCGTCTTCATGGATTTCCCTCATTCATCGTCTCAGGTAGGGACAAAATCTTTATGAGTACCTTCCAGGCTGAGGTTTTCAAACAAGCTGGGACTTCATTAAGGATGTCGTCTGCCTATCATCCCCAATCGGATGGGCAAATGGAGGCTGTCAACAAATGCTTGGAAACTTATCTCTGGTGTCTTACAGGGTCGAAACCGAAACAGTGGCCGGCTTGGTTATCTTCGGCAGAATTTTGGTACAACACTAGCTACCATGGTTCCATTCGGATGCTGCATTTGGAGCCTTGTATGGGAGGGAACCACCGCCTGAGTTTAAGGGTGGTTTCGAATCAGCTGTGGAGGATGTAAGACTTCTATTGTCAGAACGAAATCAGATGTTAGATGAGCTACAATTTCATTTAAACCATGCCCAAAATCTGATGAAACAGCAAGCCAATAAGAAGAGGTGGATGTAGTGTTCGCAGTGGGTGATATGGTCTATTTGAAGCTTCATCTATATAGGATGGGGTCCTTGGCATCCACAATTAATGAGAAGCTCTAGGCTCATTTTTATGGGCCTTTTGAGGTTTTGGAGAGGATTGGTGAAGTGGTGTATCAGCTCAAGCTGCCGGAGACAGCCAAGATCCGTCAGGTGTTCCCCATGTCGCTCTTCTCAAGAAGAGTATCAGCCCCTCTATGTCTCCGCAGCCTATTCCGGATGAGTTATCAGAAGACGCTGAGTTGGTGGTGGCTCCTGAGAAGGTCCTGGACAGCAGAAGCAATGCCAAAGGGGAGCTAGAAGTCCTAGTTAAATGGCTCAACTTGCCTGAGTTTGAAAGAAGTTGGAAGCAGGCTGACAAGTTGCAGCAGGTGTTTCCGAGGCGGGTATTGTTACAAACCCAAATAGCAGAGTGGTGGAAGGGCAGAAAGGGAATCCCCACTCTGGAATTTACATATCAGAGAAGAAAGAAATTTAAATAATTAAGGGAGTGGGACCGAGTTTGTTAGGGAATCTGTTAGAAGGAATGAGCGATATAAATAGAAACAGGGAAATGCCTTTGTATTCGGGAAAGTGGTGCGTGGAATTAGTGGAGAGTCTTGGCCTCTCGAAAGCCAAGTTATCATTTCTGTTACCGTTCATACTTTACACATATTACTCATACATCATACTTGAACATACTTTCAGACCTGGGAATATCACACTGATATGCTTGGATGAGACAATTCCATATTTCTATTCTATTCTATTTCTCTTTTCTGTTCTATTCTAGATCTCTCTACCTTCATCCTTTTCTCTATTCTATACTCTGCTTGTTATTATTGTGGGAAGGATTTAAAAGAATTCAAGATGTTTGTTGACATTGGTTAATTTGTTTATCATCTATGTTATCATTCTGGTTGGTAGCGTTGCCTCTCCACAGTAACGCAGTACGAAGTCAACATTGAAAAATCACTGGGCTATTTTGCTTGGAGGGAGTCAGGTCTAGTTTTCATATTGAGATGTATAGTCCCTATACGGTCTTAAACAGTCATACAGGCATTGTTCAGAAAACTTATCATATGGAATTTGTATGCAGTGTAGTGAACAGTTAGGAAAACACTTTGTAAACCATAATCATCCATTCTCAAGTCAATGCATTATCTTGTTTTCTATGTAGATGGTATTGCTATAACCACATAATCATAAATCCTTAAATCTAAGAGATTTGACTAGATACATATTCTATATATTGAGTTCATATATTCATAAGTAGACTGACTTTCAAGCCATTCACAAGAGAAACAGAGCTCAAGTGGTGAAACAAAAACCGTAATAGTAAACATACTATGCATCTCTTTTCAAATATTAAGTATGAATAAAGTAAACACCAATGAAGCACCAAATTCATGGGAAAAAGAGAAGCTATCTCACAATGAGTGGCATGGAAACACTAGTAGAAGAGTTTTTTGTAATTGGCTAACCTTATGAGAAAGAAAGTATCACTTAGCCAGAGCTTGCCTTGTTCGTATTCCTCCAAACACATCCGTTCAGTATGTTCACCATAACTATCATTATATAAGCAAGTCAACTAAGATGATCAAAGAATTCTACATAACAATGTCCACAATTATTGCAGTCATAGAACATTCTGAGATACAAAAAATGGGGACAAGCAGTCAATAACAAAATGAAGTAATTCATCAAACTTGATCAGTGTTTATAAATTGCTGCCATGGTGGTGCCATGGAGTTAAGGTGTGGCGGTTTTTGGGTTAACTGCCATCTTTGGTGTCCAGAATGCGGAAATGGCATTGGGCAAATGTCGGCCGCATTGGCGATGGTGCCATGGCAGTCCAATACATGTAAGGCAGATTGGCGGTTTTCTTTTTTGGAAGTTTTTTAAGGGTCTTTGTCATTTTAATAACCCTAAAGCTCTTTTCTGGATCTGGTATTCTGCCTCTTCACACACTCTCTACTCTCTTTCATTCACTCTCCCTCTTCACACACACTCTACTCTCTTTCATTCACTCTCCCTCTCTGCTACTTGAGGAAGATGAAGACATGCGACACTGATACAATATCAAGCATCCCAAACTTCCCAATGTGGGATTTTGGGTACCCAATAATACCCAAGTCCCTAACAGACTCTTGTCCTCCTATATCTATGTACACTTCCTTTCTTCATCCTAATAGAAATTTTATCAGCGGGAAACAATTGGAAAAAGAACAATGGAAGTTATTAACATTGAATCCCAAACTCCCGCCAAAATATTAAGTATCAGCTCATACAATATGATATACTGCCTATTATCCAACTAAATCATATGAACTTTTCTGTCTCATGAACTGTTGACATTGCAAAAAAATCATGGACTCTACACCCCAAATATTCCCTTCTTTACATAGGGTAAAATGCAAATTACCCCCCCGGAACTTTGACTCCAGCAGATTACCCACTAACATTTCAAAATGTGCTAGAAACTCATGCAAAACTTTCATTCCAGGATTACCCTTCAATTAAGAAAGGTTATAAGAAGGTCTTTTTTCATAATTTGATAATATTAAGGGGATCAAATTGCACCTTTTGAAACGTTAGAGGGTATACTGCACATTAGTCAAAGTTCAGAGAGGTAAGCTGCAGTTAGCCCTATACATTCAAGGCAGTCATTTGAAAGCTAAATAGAAAATAATTGAGATGCCCGAAATAGAGCAGTAGTAGTATGTCTTGCCATCCTCTATGGCATCTCATTTCGTGGATTATTAAAGCTGTTTTTTTCCTACTTCTCTATTGAAGTAAAATTGCTTTATTTTCTGTTTATTTTCCAAAATCCTACCCATGTATATGTTCGCCCCAGAAATTTTCTAGCCCCACCCCTTTCCTATTGTGGAAGTCGCCGTTTACTATGGACACAAAGAAAAAGCACACGTAATCAAATATGTTAATCAACAAGGTTAACAACTTTAAAATAATGCACACTATTAGAAAATAAAAGAATATCTTATAACATCTCTAGGAATATCACGGAGTATCTGTGATGATTTCCAAGAATGAGTTTTAATATTTACTATTATTGCATAATTATTTCCTTATCAATTAGGATTTCCTTTAAATAAGAATAATAGATGGTTTTCAAATGTAACCCCCCCCCCCCCCTGGCGCCAATTTATATAAGTAACATTCATTTAGCTTTATCATTTCCTATCTAACACCCAATCCCACCACATACCATAATATTTGAACCACTAGGGATGAAGGATGTCAGGAGAATATAAAGTACAATGGGGACTTTTCAAAAAAATTAAAAAAAAAAAACAAAAGGAAAATATTCGAAATTCTTGAAATCTTAACCTAGAATACTGAAGGGGGATGTGGACACACAAATTCTTATTTTCAGTTTTGGCCGAATCAATGTAGAGGATTATAAAATTTGGCCCTTAAGCAAAGGTTAGGTCAGATAACCTATAGCCAAAACAAAGATTTTCTTATGTAATTGGCAAAATCCTCCAAACTGTAGGTGACCTACAATAATGACAAACGGGGACCTTATAAACTTCAAATCATGCAAAATGTAAAAGACAATTTCAGGAATATAAACAAAGAAAAACATGACAAAAGAGAGCTGACAAAAGATGACCAGAAGTGTTAACTATAACTATTGTATAGAGAAAGCTCACCGCGCTTCAAAGAAAGGCTTTTTCACATATTTCTCCAAAAGTTTTCGAGCATGTTCCCTAACCTACAAGTGAGCCAAAAAACAATCAGAGAAATGCAGAATATATATATATATATATATATATATATATATATATATATATATATATATAATATAATATATAGGTACATTCTAGGATCCCTATGCTATGGTGGCTACGGTATCTGAAGAAACGTTGCTAAAATTAAAGTAACACTTGTATTATTTAACAATGCTTTTTAACTTAAAAATAATTATTACCAAAATATAAAAAAAAGTATGATTTTAATTTTTAGTAACACTTGTATAGCCACCGAAAAATCTTCAAAGTAGAATTTGCAATATATATACATAAAGAATTTCAATAAGATGAGAATGATAATACAAATTAGGAATAAGGGTTCCACTATACAAAAGCAAAACAAAACAAAAGATTTATCAATAAAGCATAGGTCTCCAGTCTGAGAGCAAAAGTCTCCTATAAAATGATGATCTTTACACCAAAAAAATTGCTAGATGTCCACAAGAGACCATTGAAGGAATTACAAACAAAGTTAATTACCGTTTACATAACAAATAGGTTATAAGTAAACATACAAAAGAAGAATAAGTATGAGAAATTGGCACATAACTTATCATGGTTCAACCTACAAAAAACTGTTGACAAAACAGATCAATTAAAACTGAAGTTAGGGTCTGATGGTTTGCATTTCCAATTTTTGTTTCCAGTTTCAGTGTTTTGTTTTCAAGCTTTTGTGAAGAAAAAAGTGAAGATAGGAGGTTGTAACAACTGGTACCTGAGAAAAAGAATTCACACACACAACCAAACAGAAAGAAAAGGGGTGAATCAGGATGATCACACTCCCTTGATATTATTGAATTATGAAAGAAAACTAAACAGTATAGAGATGCTTGGGTGATATTTGGAGAGCCAGCCTCTCCTAAACCTTCCTATTCTCTCAATTCCTATCTCTCACTCATTCTGTTACTACTAATACCCTCCTACACCCACAACCAATTCAATTAGGATCACTCCCCTGACCCTCTTTCACACTTCTCTCACTACTAGTGCCAGATGATATGTTAGTTACAAGAATATCCCCATTTTTATTATTTCCCCCTTTTACCCTCTACGCTCCTCTTCCTGCTGTGATGAAAAGGTAATGGCAGAATCTGTCCCTCATAGTCTTAAAAGCTTCTATTCTCACCCATATTTGGGTGTGTAACAAAATGATAACAGAAAATACTAATTCAATTATATATCATTTAGATACAAAAAGGAATCGAAAAAATCGTCTTCTCGTCTTATCTACTTATATATAATATATATATATCTATATATAATTAGTAATTTTAGATCCCTGCGTCGTTCCGTTCCATTTAGGATTAGGAATAGACGTCATCGGACCCGCTTTTTACATATCTATCATTATTTAGGATTTTATTGCTTAAACTGTTTTCTCTTTTTCTTCACAAAATTCTAAAAACAAAAAACACTAAAAATGAAAAACAGAAAATGTAAACTCAAACAAAACACTCTCTTATCCTTCACTTCTTATTAATGATATTTCTTTCTATCTAGTAAACAAAAAGATCAATGAAGGTTAGAAGGAGAGGTCAATCAACATTCTAATCTAAGCGCAATCCTGTTAAGTCCCATCATAGCAAACCCAAATTTTGAAAATCACAAATGAAATAGCTCACCTTGTTCTCCATGGAACAAAGTGCAAATTTCCAGCCAGCAATTTCATTAATATTGCAAAGAAGGGCATCAATCCACTCACTCTTCCCTGAATTGGGAACTCCAGTTACTAGAGTCAATTCTCCTGGTACAACCTGATAAAAAGCAATTAATCAGAACACTAACATCTCCGTTTTGAATGAAATACAAAAACTTCTATCTTTACTATATACCATTTAACAAATACTTCTGTTTAAATAAAGAAAAAAGAATGAAGAGTGGATCATGTCATAGAGTATCACTGGATATTTTTCTTTGTATTACATCACTGATTGAGTAAACGTTTAATTTGGTCCTTGAAATTTCAAAATTAACAATTTAGTGACTTTATAATATTGAAGGTCTTGATATATAAATATCTCTTGCATACAATCCAATGATATGTTTTCAGGAATTTTCTGAAAGGCATTTATATGAAAATCTTTTATTTATGAAAGTTCGGCTACTACTTTTTATGCGGCATATGTACATTTTGGATATGCATTCCTGAGATTGTTTGCTACTTCGGGAATTTGGAGGACTACAACACCTAGGCGATGCTATTGTTAAGATTCATTCCATCTAGATTCAGACTTAAACTAGAAAGCACCAACATGAACTTAATGGCATTCCATGTGTCCAACACAAATCAGTCTGTCACTCAAAGATACCCCCATCCACCCACCATACATACAATCCTATTTAACCAAATATTCTTTTCCTTTTAGTATAGAAACCAACTGAATCACAGCTTAAATCTAGAGTAAAATGTCAATAAAAAGGATACTCTACAAACCATTCAGATAAACTTAGCAATGGTAAGTAATCTCATAAATTTGACATAGATCAAGAATGTTCAATAATATCAGGAAGAACCTGGAATGTATGAAGGAGATACATAGATTGAAATTTATGAATATTTGAACTTGTGTAAATCTTGAAAATATACATATTTGTTTGCCATTTATATGTGCTATCAATTTAGAAATATGTGTCTGTATCCCTGTCATATAGAGTGTCCATTATGGTACTTCATAGGACTTTAAACTACTGATACATTAAGCAAAAACAGAAGTAGCAATATCATTTCGCTGTAGGAAAGAACGGGATTGTAAAATCCAGCCAACTGAAAACTCTTGACATCTAACAATGGTGTCTTATCCAAATTTTGTTGTGTCATAATAGATTGCCGAAATTATTAATAAAAATAATAATAATAATAATAATAATAATAATAACAACAACACCAACAATAATAATATAACATTATTGAAGAATCAATTTTTGGTTGTTTCTCAAACAACCAAAAAATTGAAACTTCATTGTCATTCATGTTATATGTGAAAAAATAACCCACTGATATGTTATTGAATATTTAGATTTAAATTAAAATTTTACCAATACATTACCTGTTGAAACAATTCAGTGAAATCTTATTACATATTCAGAATCAATAACTTTTATTTTTATACAAAAATACTAAAAATTTGAATCTTTGTTTTTCGCTTTTGTGACAACTCATTATGCCTTGTCATAATAAACTATTTTTCTTTCAATTTAAAATTTCAATCCCAAAAAGAAAGAAACAAGCAACCAAAAAAAAGTCAAAATAAAAAACCCCTACAAGACAACATTGTAGAAGATAGAGAAATGTAACTAACTGCTCTTACATTGTAGAACTCATTCAGATTATTCCACCCAGTTGAGACGCCAAATTCATATCCTAAGGTTCGATGATAATATGCATCAATCTCATCAAAGTAATCTCTGAAGTTAAACAATCCACGTATTGGATACAATTCGGCATTCTCAACTGCTTCCCTCAGTGTATCAGCACCCAAATACATGAGAACCTGCTTAAATGTTACAAGGCTTACTACAGTTACCATGGAGCAAAATTAGATCACACAATTCTACATCCGAGTGGAACTAGTGCATCAGTAGCTGACCTCATTTGCATCTTTGAAACTTTCATCTCCCTTTCCTCTTTTTGGCCATCTGACCCGCCAGCATCTACAAGCACACAAGGAGGAGTTTTACTCATAAATGCATACAATTAACCAAGAGGGGAGAATGTAAATAACACAAGGAAACAGAAAAATAATCTTATCTTCAAGGCAACAGAAAATTTATAAGAGAATAAAAAGCAGACAAAGACACCACCATTCTATCATATAAACCATCATAAATTTGCAAAATATGCAGAACAAAATGAATGACAAAAACATCTTGAGAACAATTGGCATGAACAATAAGCATGTTTAATCTTACATTTTATATATTAGCAGTGGATAGGATCATGGATTAGCAGAATCAGTAGGCTTTTATTGATGAACTAGGGATTGCAAATCATAATCCCTTGTTGGAATACACGGTTGGAACTACCAATTGTGGAGGAAGTTCTTCCTCTCCTGAACTAACAGACTTAACAGAAATTTGACTAAATTGAAAAACTAGCTAACCACTGGTATTTATAGGCAACAGGTAAGACTAGAACTACTGCTCTTAAACCTACTAAACTAGCTCAAAAAGAACAAATAGACAGCCAACTAGCAGCAAATAGGGACTAAACAGTTAAAATCATCCAGTCAACTACTTAACCCTCCTCTTGTAAACTAAGCCAAACCTGTTTCCATCAGCCCTACATCACTACAATGACATAAAGTATTGTCTCATTAGGTGGGGTTGGCTAGTTGGATAAAATGTGGCCATTGTGACCTGTTATGAAGTGCCGTAGATGCCAAAGTTTTATGGCATATGATTAGATCTCCAGCATCTATTTCATGTAAAGCTCATGACCTTAGAGGACTTTCCATCTCAAACATGTTGAGAAGTTTCAAAGTTGTGCTCTATTAGATAAATCTTATTATCTGTTTTGCTTTTATAGCAGAACATTTATCATCTATGTTGTATTATTCTCTCTTCCAAATGAAATCCCTCTTTTATCAAAAATGGTAAACCACCATGTTGGCAATTGAAACATTCACTTTCGACAAAATAACCCAGAAGCAAGAGAAGTTACACGACGCTCCAAAAAGTTTATAAAGGTGTGACAAAAGTCCCAAAATGTGACAATGCCACAGTGGCACTTCCGTTAACGGGGTTGACGGCATCATGGTTGGGGATCTTGTCACACATTTATAATATTCTGGGGTGCCTTGTGTGACTTTCCTTCTTTTGGGGGCTATTTTGTAAGAAATTGAATCTCACACATGATAATATAATGCTAACTTATCAAAAAATAAAAACAAAATTGTGATTTATCTCAAAAGGATGGGGAAAAACCAAGTCATGAGCAGTAAATTTGAACCTTTCTTTTCCAAGGCGACGTGCAAGCTCCTCAGCCAAGGCTTGACCAGGTTGATCCCCGTCAGTGGCAAGTATGATTCGGGATGCCTATCATTAGAATAGTGAGAAAGTTGAGAAAAGCCAATAACTTCTGTGCATCAGAGTGAAAAGAAGAATAATAGTTACAGACCTGCATCAATTGGTCTTTGCAGTTCCATAGATACTGATACTTTGTATCCTAGCTTTACAAAATGATGATGATGACAAAAGCATCAGATTTTAAAATTACAAAAGGGTGAGCATAGTAAAGAATAACAATAGATAAAACATATGTTAAGCTCCAGACAAACCTTCTCACGAGGGGGCAGCTCTTTTGAGGAGACAGATGGAGGTGCACCATCAGGAACACTCACACAATTGCGGAAGCCAGCTTCTTCCATTGCTGCTTGTCATTTCACCTTCAACCTATAGTATAACAAATATAAAAGCAAAAACAAGCGGTAACCTCTGAATAATTTCTGATAATGTTTCAGAATAGAGAGAAAGTGAGAGAAGGAGAGAGAAGATGGAGAAACTGAGAATTGTGGAAAATAGGATTATTTTCACTTTAGAGTGGTGATTACACATAAATAAAAGAGTGTTCAGCACTCTAGATCAAATGGGTAGAAAGGTCATTCGGGACTGTTAGGGGAATCGATCCTAGCTGCAGCTCTTATAACTGCTCTAACAGTTTCTAGATTCTAGTAGCCTCCGGCTCTTCTAGATCTTATACTCAGCTTCTCTATCAATTTCTACAGAAGGAAGAACAACAAAACTTACAATGATAATATCATTTTGTCCCTCTATGTCATCCATCCGTATAAATTTTTTCTGTGTTCGCTTCCTGAATAAAGGATATCAAAAAAAAGATGTAATATTCATATTAAAAAGGCATGACATGACAGAAACCAAAAAAAGTAAAAGGCATGACATGAGCAGAAACCAAATTTTGACAAAACTATGATAAATGTCTTTAACATAATCAGAATAAAACAAGAGTACAAAAAATTGAACTAAGGGAAAGTTAATCAGATGGAGGAAACAAACAATGAAAGACAATATAGAAGAACCTTGAATTAATACATTTCTTTGAAAATGTAACAGACCTGATAGTTGGTAAAGGCTGTTGTTTTCCATGTAATTATGTCACAGTAGTTTAACTTAATGTGAAGCATATTAGATAAGTATCAGCAATTGCATTTACCTGCCAAAAGTTCTTGTTGATGTCTCGATATTTGCAACTAACAAGTGCTCCATTTCGACGATAGGTGAATGCAATAACAATCTACCAAATGTATATTACAGAAAAAAAATTAGTAGAAAGCATCACTGACATGCAAAGTAAAGAGTCTGCCATTGCCTAAAAAAAATTAGCACCAGCTACAATAAAATACTAGAATAAATGTTTATTGATAATCTCAAATACAGTTAATTCTTCATCTACATTATCTAAAAGTCATCAACTATGACCCAAAATACACTACATAAATAGCAAGGTTCTTATTTTCAGCATTGTGTCTTTTCCAAACATCTTTGATTTTCTTAAAAAGAAAATTAGCATCAAGGCAGGAAAAAAGGTTAAGAAATCCTCCTCACATGACCAAATAATCCATGGAAAAATGTTAAATTACACAGTTAGCCCCCTATACTTTCACTAAAATTGCAAATTGATCCTTACACTTTAAAAGTTTGTAATTGGGTCCCTAAACAAAATTAAATTTTGTAATTTAGTCCCCACCGTTCAAGACCTCAAGCTTTCACATGAAAATCACTGTCTAAACAATGTCAAAACCATATCACATGAACTACGGGGTATTGTCTATTAAAAAACAAAAAAAAACCTTAAATCTTTTGTGCTTTGATCTCCCTTCAATCGAAAGGAATAAAATAAATTAAAAAAAATAAAAGGCAAATATTAATTCAAGGTATATATTAATCTGCAGACTACTATATCCCTAAACCTTTATCATTGAAAAAGTATATGCACAATCTATCCCGTCAAAAATAGTACCAGCTAGCTTTGCTTCATTTTACCAATTAGATCACCTACATCTTAACATGTAATTTTCTATGTAACTCAAACTAAATAACGAAGTGGCGCATTGTACCTGATCATCATATTTTCTCTGCTTGACAGCATTTCTCTCCAAAGTCTCTTGTGAAATCAAGCGCTCTGAAAAATATGCAAGCACCTGAAAAAGGGTAAACAAAATTTGCTTTACATTACTTGAATTTGAACAAAAAATTATTTATCAAAAAAAAAAACAATTTACTAGCAAAAATACTGGAAACTAAATAAATCAATCAGAGATAAAGATGCTTAGATAAATGAGTGAGCACTCTAGGGAGAGCTGTAGCAGAGACACACAAGAAAACCTTATATTAAATTCTTAAAATAAATTCAAATATAAATAGTTTAAACACATAAAGATCATTATAAGGCATTGTGGTGTCACTTAATCCATGTAACTAACCAACCTAGCAGGCCAATGGTTTCTTTATTTGTTTTTTCTTTATTGAAGAACAAATTAAAAGCATCTTTTTTTTTCTTTATTTGTTTGATAAAACGTTGGGGGCCAAATGGTTTGTCCATTTTCATCTTCATTTCCGGTGAAAATGAAAAAAAGTTGAAAATATGTTTGGTTATACATTTTTAAAAATACTTTAATTGAAAATGAATTTGAAAAGATACACAAAATTGAAAATGACAAAGGGTGCAAATAGAACAGTACAGCTAGTTGGAGTAAAAGAGGTTACTTGGAGTCAAATGGGTGCAAAATTCAAACACTTCCACCTTAATTTTAATTTTTTTTTTTAGCACTTTGTATTTCATATGCCTTTTTTTTAAAATAAATCAATGTTAATTTTTTTATATTTACGATTTTGCACCTTTTTGTATTTTTTCTATTTTAAAAAAAAATCAATGTTACTTTATATTAATGAAAAAATTATCCAATGAAATTTTATCATTTTGAACTGTTATTATTATTTTATTTTGGTTTAATTACTCTGTTGGTCCTATAGTTTCGCGAAATTTTTAATTAGGTCCCTATCTTTTTTTCCTTTTAATTGAGTCCTTACACCATTTTTTTTTTAATTGGATCCCTACACTTTTTTTTTCTTTTATTTGGCTCCCTGCACCAAATTTTTTTTTTTGTTGGATCCCTATACAATTAAGCCAATTACTGCTAAGAGGGACCTAATTGAAAAAAAATTTTGTACAGAGACCCAATTAAAAGAAAAAAAAGTATAAGAACCTAATTAAAATTTCGCAAAACTATAGGGACCAACAGAGTAATTAAACCTTTTATTTTCTTGAATAATTCCTTACAGTCAAACTAGCTAGTTTATAAAATTATTTGCACTGCATTAACTAAAATATAGAATATACTTATAATGTTATCATTTAATAACAAATATATTTTTTAATTCAATATTGAAAATATGTTTTGGAAAATGGATCAGCCAAACATATTTTCATTGTTTCCTTTGTTTGAAATGAATTCTATTTTGACAAACCAATCACCTTTCCAAAAACAGAAAGCTTACAAAAATTATTTTTGGAAAATAAAAATTGAAAACAAAAACAGGAATATTTTCACAAACCAATGGGCCCTGAGACATCAATGCTTCAAAGTTAATCTCATTAGGCGAGTAACTAAAAGTCTAAAACAAACACAACCTTTAATCAGGGAGATCTAACCAATCATTAATGGTGACTAAGCTTTAAAGACGAAAATGATAAATTTATTGAGTCCAGATTATGAGTAAATGAAAAGCCCAACAAAGACATTAGCAATCATAAGAATAGCACCCGAAGAACTTACGAAATAATATTAATGGTTAATTCAATTAAACACAATTGTGCTATTCTATATACACACACACACACAAAAATAATACTGAAGAAAAATACATTTTTAAATCAATACTTCCATTTGCCTCTATTAAGCACATTCAACCAGCACGCTACACACAATAACATAAACAACTATCAGAGAAAATATGTCACCATAACTACTCCCAGAGGAAATGAACATGAAAACATTACAAGAACACCACAGAAAAGAAATAAAAATTTGATCAAGAAATAGTTCTAATGACAAGAAACTGGCTAGAAAGCCTAGCATTCCACTCCAACCAACTACAGTGCATCCTTGCAAAGTTTTCGGATTTATTTGATTTCCTCTCCAAAAATTTAGAATGAGTAAAAAGTATTCCATGGGGGCATACACTGCAAATTAGAAATACCATAATGCTTAATCTATAGCTAACAAGCAACCTCAAGAGAAAGGTATAGCATCCTTCATTAAATTATTGAAGGACCCGAGCAGTTGGACCCCATGATTCCAATAAAAATGGTTCAGCTATTCTCGGATATCACATTTATATATTATTGAGGAAGTGGCATGAAGGAATATGATACTAAAAGTCTCAGGATGCATTTTGATTGGCTTTTGAGAAAAGTGCTTATTCTTTTCACCTTTTAAAGGATCTTTTTAGTAAGAAAAAAGAGGGGGAGCCTTGGAGCTACAATTGAGTTGTTTCTGTGTGACCTCAAAGTCATGGATTTAAGTCATGGAATTACGTAAGGTAGGATGCTTTGCACTAGGCTGCCCTTTTTTCTTTAACTAGAACAAGCAATTCTATGTTTCAGTTAAAAACCATTAAGTATTTCTTCTAATTGAAAATTCATTAAAACCTTAAAATTTTTGCTTTTAAGAGAAGAAACATGCTCATAAAGAGAACCATGCATGGTGTTTTCCCACAGGCAATGTCTGCACCAGATATAAAGTATATGAAAAATTATTAAGAATACTAACTCATCTTCCTAATTGTTAAGGGTAGAAGAAACAGGTCAACCAGGCTTCACCCTTAATAAGCCAGGCCTGTAAGGTAATTAATTGGCCTGAGCCTAGCCTGCAATCTATTATAGACTTTTTTTCAAAGTACTAAACTTGTCCTGTTATTGAGTCTGGCTTGACCTGAAGCATTTTAAAAGCCTGACATCTTTTTTACGAAAATAAAAAATTGAAAAAATATTATTTTAAAAAACTATTTTTTAATAAAAAATTACTTATATGTAATATATCAAATTTAACATTTACAAGAATATTTAAACTTTTTAAGTATTTAAAATATGAAAATAATTTATAATAAAATATAATAAATATAAAATATTTAATAACCCTTTAAATTATAAAAAATTACTTACATAATTTATTTATGTTTAATAGGTCTGACAAGACAATAAGACTAATTTATGAGTCTGAGACTGGCCTATTTTAGGCTTTCAAAACAGCCTGAGCTTGGACCTATTTTACAACAAGTTAGGCTAGGCTATAGGGCCCTAATAGGCATCTGGCCTATTTCATTATCCTCCTAAATTCTAAATAGAAAAAGTTTTCAAATTTTTATCTTTTTTTATGTTTTCAAAAATAATATTTAAAATTTTAATCATTTAAATATTAGGATAATGAATTATGACTCCCAATTATTACAAAAAGTATATGATACAGGCAGAGTTCAAAAAGATCCAGGACAGAATTAGGTAAGGTAAAATATAATGACCTCGCTACAAAGTGGTTCTAGCTGCAACTCCTCCTCTGTAATTTCTCTTTTTTTCTTAACCTGGGCTACTTGACTCGTTGCTGTAGAGAGTGAATGGCTGTCAGCGAAGGCCTGCAATACAAGAGACCAAACAAGGAAACAATTAACAAAGCCACCCGTGTCAAACAAGATATGTCACATTTGAAAATGATGTCCAACCTGTGTGCTACCTCTCCACCCACATTTTCCACGAAACACACCCATGCAGCAGACCCGCTAAATTCAAATATTGTCAAAATATCAATGTACAAGTATGGTAAACCAACAACTAGATAAGATACGAGAAATATGATCATAAAAATCTGATCCATACCATCGTGTGCAATGAACAGAGATAAGCTTCTTTCTCCTGATTCACCACCTTCACACTGGCTCACAAAAGATAACAGTAAATATACAACCAAAAAAAGGTTTACAGTTGATAGCAGTAAACAACAAAATGTGATATATGCAAAGAGAATGAGCTACTATCATCATATATCATATAAGCCAGAAATAAAATGAGTATTAGAGCCTTAGAGGCAGAAGTAAGACATCAAAAT